>NC_134354.1:60720126-60825126 GCF_048569485.1 Anomaloglossus baeobatrachus
TGTCCACATTGTCACTGGACAGACGCGTGCACTTATCTGTCAGCACACACCCAGCAGCACTGAAGACACGTTCAGAGACAACGCTGGCAGCTGGACACGACAAAATCTCCAAGGCGTAAGTGGAGAGCTCTGGCCATTTTTCAAGATTTGAAGCCCAAAATGAGCAAGGCTCCATTTGCAAAGTAAAGGCACCGATGTTCATTTGGAGATACTCCTGTATCATCCTCTCCAGCCGTTGACTATGTGTCAGACTTGTTGTCTCTGGTGGCCTTGCAAAGGAGGGTCTAAAAAAATTATGAAAAGATTCAATAAAATTGCTGTTACCAGCACCAGATACGGTGCTACTGGTATGGGTAGACTGTTGAAGATGACGAGACCGTCCCATGTTTGTCAAGTTACAACTAGGAGATTCACTCCCTGCACCTGCACGGTTGTTTGGTGGAAAAGCCGAGCTAAGATCGAGTAACAGCTTCTGCTGATACTCCTGCATACGTGCGTCCCTTTCTATGGCTGGAATTATGTCACAAAATTTGGACTTGTACCGGGGATCTAATAGTGTGGCAAGCCAGTAGTCATCATCACTTCTAATTTTGACAATACGAGGGTCATATTGGAGGTAGTGCAACAAGAAGGCACTCATGTGTTTTGCGCAGCCATGCAGACCAAGTCCACGCTGTGTTTGTGGCATAGAGGTGCTAACCGTTCTTTCTTCCTCTGACATCTCCCCGCAACCTCTTTCAACTGAAATTTGACCACGGTCTCCCTCATCCGCTGAGTCTTCCATGTCCATGGACAGTTCCTCCTCCATTTCTTCATGTTCTCCTGCACCTTCCTCAACATTTCGCCTGCTACCATGCGCCCTTGTTGATCCTTGTCCCCCATGGTCCCATGCCTGCCGCGTTGGTGATGATGAACGTCTGGACCTTGGTGATGTTGTGTCTTGCGCATATGAATCCTCCTGTAGTTCCTCCCCTTCCTGTTGTCCCACCCCCTGACTCCGAATAGTGTTTATCGTGTGCTCCAGCATGTAAATGAGTGGAATTGTCATGCTGATAATGGCATTGTCAGCGCTAAACATATTCGTCGCCATGTCGAAACTGTGCAGAAGGGTGCATAGGTCCTTGATCTGAGACCACTCTATCAGGGTGATCTGCCCCACCTCTGCATCTCGTTGGCCCAGGCTCGGCGGTGCTGCCACAGTCGCTGTAACATGTGGAGAGTCGAATTCCAGCGTGTCGCCACATCGCATTTCAGGCGATGAACCGGCAGGCCGAAAGACTTCTGGAGTGATGCAAGTCGCTCAGCAGCGGTGGTTGAACGGCGAAAGTGAGCAGACAGTTTTCGTGCCCTGTTCAGAAGGCCATCTAAGAGGGGATAGTGTGTTAAAACATGCTGGACAACAAGGTTCAACACGTGAGCAATACAAGACATGTGTGTCACTTTGCGCAGGACAAGGGCCGCACCCAGGTTTGCAGCATTGTCGTACACGGCCTTACCAGGCTGCAGGTTGAGTGGAGACAACCATTTATTAAACTCAGTCTCCATAGCTGCCCACAACTCATCCGCTGTGTGACTCCTATTCCCAAGACATGTCAAGCTAAAGACCGCCTGATTCCGTTGGGCTCTGCCGCCAGCATAGTAATGAGGGGTGCGTGATTCCTTCTGCGCAGTGAGAACGCTGGTGGCCTGACCAGGCAGGCTTGGGGTGGAGGTGGAGGACCCAGATGAGGTGGAGGAGGCAGAAGCAGTGGCGGAACTTGGACAGACAGAGGATGGACACACAAGTCGTGGGGACGGCAAGACTTGTGCAGCAGACCCTTCACCATCTATCACCATAGTTACCCAGTGCCCAGTCAGCGACATGTAACGTCCCTGTCCATGCTTACTGGTCCAAGTATCGGTGGTGAAATGCACCCGTTCACACACAGAGTTTCTCAAGGAAGCGGTGATGTTGTGTGCGACATGCTGGTGTAGCGCGGGCACACCTTTCTTAGAGAAGTAGTGGCGACTGGGCATCTGGTACTGGGGCACAGCGACAGACATAAGGTCTCTAAAATCCTGTGTGTCCACCAGGCGGAAAGGCAGCATTTCGGTAGCCAAGAGCTTACAGAGGGATAAAGTCAACCTCTTAACTTTGTCATGGGTCGCAGGAAATGGCCTTTTATTTGTCCACATCTGAGGGACAGAGATCTGGCTGCTGTGTGTAGACGGTGTTGAGTAGGGTGTCCCTGGAAAAATGCAGGTTTGTGAGGAAAGTGCAGGTGTAGACATGATGTTGCCTTCATTCAACGTTGGTGCTATCGATGTCTGAGAGAGCTGTACATACGCACTTATTTCCCCTTCCAAACCAACTGACGACCTACCAAGCAAACTGCCTGTTGCGGTTACAGTGGTGGAAGTTGTGCGTGGAAAACCAGGTGTGACAGCTGTCCCGACAGTCCTAGAAGATGAAGAGCGCGCGGATGCACTGGAAGGGGCAGGCGGTGGATGGTTCTCTCCGCTAGGCCGCATTGCAGCACAGTGAGCTTCCCACTGGGACATATGATATATATTCATGTGACGATTCATGGAAGAAGTTGTCAAACTGCTGAGGTTTTGCCCTCTACTAACAGAATCACGACAAATTTTACAGATCACATAATTTGGGCGATCTTTTGCTATGTCAAAAAAGGACCAGGCTAGGCAAGGCTTAGAAGGCATGCGACCTGCTGATCCACCCCGACTAGTGCTCAGAGGCAGAGTGGTGGCTGAGGATGCAGTTGTAGACGTGCTACCAGTGCTCCGACTCTGTCCAGGAAGGCGCAAGGTAACTTCGTCGTCGGATGCATCCTCCTCCACCGCCTCTGTTGACCTCCTCGAGTGCCTGACTGTGGGTTGACAGTAGGTGGGATCTAGAACTTCCTCATCAATTTTTGTGTTTGCACTCCCTTCACCCTCAGACCGAGCCTCTTCTTGCCCTGACAGAATAATTAAATTTTCATCCCAATCTGGTATCTGCGTCTCATCGTCATCAGTATGTTCCTCATTGTCTATAACAACAGGTGTTACAGTTTGTGAAAAAGGGTCAACATTATGCTCAGAAACTTGGTCTTCACGGCCTGAATCAGAGTCACAAAGGTTCTGGGCATCACTACAGACCATTTCCTGGTCTGTACTCACTGTAGCTTGGGAGCAGACCTCTGATTCCCAGGCTATAGTGTGACTGAATAGCTCTGCAGACTCAGCCATCTCAGTTCCACCATACTGTGCAGGGCGGATGGAGACTTAAAAGCTGGGAGAAATCAAGTGTGATTGGGCTGATAACTCAGAGGACTGGTGTTTTTTGGATGCGGTAGTTGAGGTGGCGGAGAGGGCACTTGTTGGACCACTTGAGATCCATTCAAGCATTTTCCTTTTTGGCCATCATCTACCTTTGTTCCAGTTGTTCGTGTCCGTAAAAAAGGGAGCACATCGGATTGTCCACGGTAAGTAGTAGACATCTTACTTTTGCTGGAAGATGGTCTATCTTCAGCAGATGTTAATGGAGCTTTGCCACCTTCCCCACGGACAAACCCTTTTTTTCCTTTTCCAACACGCCTCTTCCCCTTTCCACCAGCATCTGTCATTTTGCCACTCATTTTGATTGCGACAAGATCGTGCACTTAAAATGTGGTAGTAAAAATTGAGAGGTGGTGTAGATTTCAGCGGTGGTCTAGCTTTATTAACAGCACAATAAACAACAATAATTATCCCTGACAATGCAACTACGGCCCTTAAACTGGCAGCATAGTTTGCTAGTATAATGGCTTAGTAACAATGAGTTTCAGTGTGCAATGCAGAGGTGCCGCAAATATCTTTGCACCAGTGGGACAAAAATGAAGTCCAACAGCCGCTTTTAGGATGCCACTAAATTTCCTCAGTGTTTGATATTTTAATGGCTTAGTAACAATGAGCTTGAGTGTGCAATGCAGAGGTGCTGCAAATAGATTTGCACTAGTGGGACAATAATGAAGTCCAACAGCCACTTTTAGGATGCCACTAAGTTTCCTCAGTGTTTGCTAGTATAATGGCTTAGTAACAATGAGTTTAAGTGTGCAATGCAGAGGTGCTGCACATAGATTTGCACCAGTGGGACAAAAATGAAGTCCAACAGCCACTTTTAGGATGCCACTAAGTTTACTCAGTGTTTGCTAGTATAATGGCTTAGTAACAATGAGTTTGAGTGTGCAATGCAGAGGTGCTGCAAATAGCTTTGCACCAGTGGGACACTAATGGAAGTCCAACAGCCACTTTTAGGATGCCACTAAGTTTACTCAGCGTTTGCTAGTATAATGGCTTAGTAACAATGAGTTTGAGTGTGCAATGCAGAGGTGCTGCACATAGGTTTGCACCAGTGGGACACTAATGGAAGTCCAACAGCCACTTTTAGGATGCCACTAAGTTTCCTCAGTATTTGCTAGTATAATGGCTTAGTAACAATGAGTTTGAGTGTGCAAAGGGTAGGAGGGTACAGTGGCAGGGTTGTGGGTCTGGGTAGAGGAAAGGAAGCCTTTCTTTCTATCCCTCCTAATGGGGAAATGCAGCGAGGAAATCTGTGACCTTAGCTACACAGACGCTGTCATCTTGTGTAGCTGTTAAAATCTGTTTTCACGGACCTGACTGTCACCTATGGCTCTGACCCTGCCGGTATTAGCCCTTACAAGGGCTGAAAGAAACTTCTATCCCTATTCTGTATAGCGCTGTGTATAGAGCGTACACAGCAGTATCGGAGACAGGAGCTACGCCAGCGGTGACTGACACCAAGACGCAGAAGGCAGATAATGGCGTGCTGAAGGAAAATGTCCGTTTTTATAATGCAGGGACATGTGACATGGACATCCTATCACACATGCCGTTGCTTCCCTGGCTAAAAGTCCACTTAGCTGTGTGTGTGTCTGGGATTGGCTGACATGCTGGCCCGCCCCACTACACGCGCGCGCTTAGGGAAGGAAGACAAGGACAAAAAAAAAATGGCGATCGCCATTATCCAAACAGCAGTGATCTGAATGCGCTGTTCCTGCACACTATACGCTGAAATTTCATAATAGTGTGAGTCACAGAGTGACTTACACTATTACAGCGGAAAGCCAGCTAGGAATTAGCTTGTCTTTTTGCTGCTAGAACAGTTCTCGAACGTTTCTAAAACTATCGAGCTTTAGCAAAAATTTCGAGTTCTAGTTCGATCTAGAACAGCCCCCAAAATCACTCGAACCGCGAACTGGAGAACCTCGAACCGCGAACCGCGCTCAACTCTAGTCGCTACTGCGACCTGCATCGTTACTGAGTCGTTGGTTAGGTCTGACTGTGTGACATCTCACCAGCGACCTCCCAACGACTTACCAGCTATTCTTATCAGGTTGCATCGTTTTCGGGATCGCTGGTAAGTCGCTAAATGTGATGGGGGCTTAAGTGAGGGCCAGTTGATACCCTTATCTGGACACTGACTGTATTCCCTTCTGTCATGACTGGTTATCAAAGGGCTGTCAACTGCCAGACAGACGCAGTGATATGGTGACATCTTTTCATGTCTGTCTGGGCCAATAAACGGGGTTTTTTTTCAAGTCTATGCTGAATGCTGCCTTCATTTTTCTTCTGCATATTGGAATCGGATGAGACTGATTAGAAGGATTTTGCACAATATCTGGGAAAGTGCTGCTCCAATTTTTGGATTCTTATATGTACAGTGCCTACAAGTAGTATTCAACCCCCTGCAGATTTATCAGGTTTGATAAGATGCAAATAAGTTAGAGCCTGCAAACTTCAAACAAGAGCAGGATTTATTAACAGATGCCTAAATCTTACAAACCAACAAGTTATGTTGCTCAGTTAAATTTTAATAAATTTTCAACATAAAAGTGTGGGTCAATTATTATTCAACCCCTAGGTTTAATATTTTGTGGAATAACCCTTGTTTGCAATTACAGCTAATAATCGTCTTTTATAAGACCTGATCAGGCCGGCACAGGTTTCTGGAGTTATCTTGGCCCACTCCTCCATGCAGATCTTCTCCAAGTTATCTAGGTTCTTTGGGTGTCTCATGTGGACTTTAATCTTGAGATCCTTCCACAAGTTTTCAATTGGGTTAAAGTCAGGAGACTGACTAGGCCACTGAAACACCTTGATTTTTTTCCCTCTTGAACCAGGCCTTGGTTTTCTTAGCTGTGTGCTTTGGGTCATTGTCTTGTTGGAAGATGAAATGACGACCCATCTTAAGATCCTTGATGGAGGAGCGGAGGTTCTTGGCCAAAATCTCCAGGTAGGCCGTGCTATCCATCTTCCCATAGATGCGGACCAGATGGCCAGGCCCCTTGGCTGAGAAACAGCCCCACAGCATGATGCTGCCACCACCATGCTTGACTGTAGGGATGGTATTCTTGGGGTCGTATGCAGTGCCATCCAGTCTCCAAACATCACGTGTGTGGTTGGCACCAAAGATCTCGATCTCGGTCTCATCAGACCAGAGAACCTTGAACCAGTCTGTCTCAGAGTCCTCCAAGTGATCATGAGGAAACTGTAGACGAGCCTTGACATGACGCTTTGAAAGTAAAGGTACCTTATGGGCTCGTCTGGAACGGAGACCATTGCGGTGGAGTACGTTACTTATGGTATTGACTGAAACCAATGTCCCCACTGCCATGAGATCTTCCCGGAGTTCCTTCCTTGTTGTCCTTGGGTTAGCCTTGACTCTTCGGACAAACCTGGCCTCGGCACGGGAGGAAACTTTCAAAGGCTGTCCAGGCCGTGGAAGGCTAACAGTAGTTCCATAAGCCTTCCACTTCCGGATGATGCTCCCAACAGTGGAGACAGGTAGGCCCAACTCCTTGGAAAGGGTTTTGTACCCCTTGCCAGCCTTGTGACCCTCCACGATCTTGTCTCTGATGGCCTTGGAATGCTCCTTTGTCTTTCCCATGTTGACCATGTATGAGTGCTGTTCACAAGTTTGGGGAGGGTCTTAATTAGTCAGAAAAGGCTGGAAAAAGAGATAATTAATCCAAACATGTGAAGCTCATTGTTCTTTGTGCCTGAAATACTTCTTAATACTTTAGGGGAACCAAACAGAATTCTGGTGGTTTGAGGGGTTGAATAATAAATGACCCTCTGAATAAACTTTTCTCAATTTAAAAAAAAAAACAAAAAAGAAATAACATTCTTTTTTTCTGCAGTGCATTTCACACTTCCAGGCTGATCTACAGTCCAAATGTCACAATGCCAAGTTAATTCCGAATGTGTAAACCTGCTAAATCTGCAGGGGGTTGAATACTACTTGTAGGCACTGTATATATATCTATATACGTATTGTTGTATACATCAATAACAGATGTGTTGGCCTGTACGGACATACTGCATATTTGCATAAATCAGGCATATGTTTGGGGAGTTCGGGGAAAGGATTCAAAAACGTCAAGGGGAATAAGGTGCGTGCTTGGTTGCTTCATAAACATTATTTCTATTGTCCAATAAAAATGTACTAAAATATATAAAAACTAAAAAAAATAATAAACGTAAATTCCAATGTCCGGTTAAATAAATTAATACCATATTATTATTATTTTAAATTTCTTTTTTTTTTTTGTCTAGGTATATGGTATCTGAATGCGGCTGAAGGAGACAATATCCAGCTGCATTTTCCAGTATTTGATCTGGAGAATATATATGATGTTGTTGAAGTGAGAGATGGCAGAGGATCAGATTCGTTGTTGCTGGGCAAGTATCCATTCTTTGTTAAGTTCTTGGTTTGGGAAGCTTTTGTTGTATCCGGTAGATTTCTTGTGAGTGCTATGAATTATTACAAAGTAACAGTTAGCTGCTAGATTTCATGCTGTCACTGATGAAGAACTAAAACAAACCACCAGACACTGAAGTGCAGAGTTTGCGGCTGAACTTCCAACTCATAAAAAGCAGGTCATAAAGTTCAGCGCTCCTTTGATTTGCTCACTTCTTAGAAAAGGCATATAGAAAATTATCATTCAGAAGATGTGAAACTCATAGATAACCTGAAAGTCTAGTGGTGTATTGCATGTTAACACAGCAAAATAATAGCATCAGAAAATGGAGAATGTACATGTTTATGTGACTCCATGACCCGCCAAATCCCAGTGGTGGATAAAGTTTAAAGGACTTGCCCAGTGAGACTAATAAGAAATGTTTGCTGATATTTTTTTTCTACATTTTATAGCTTTTTTCCCCATCATAAAGTTGTATTCAATTTTTCTAGTCTACTTTATTTGAGGTCAAAGGTTTTAGTCATTGTAAGAGTTTTTGGTTTTCGATCAATAAGATAAGAAAGATTTGAAGATTTTGTATATTATTTAGAAATTCTTTTTCAAAAGAAAGCAGTAAATGTGGTCAATGATCCTTTCCAAAAGTAGAATAAACTTTTAAAATATGACAACTGTTTAAGAATTTAAATCAGACATCTACCCATTTGAATTTATATCTAATGTACTGTATATCTGGATATACAATATATCCTTATATCCAATTAGATCCTTGGTTTGAATTAACCTTATATGATGCAGGTATATTATTCATTATTCTAACATTATTTTTTAAACATTACTATTTATTATGTAATGGAATGCATTGAATATATTAAAAAATGTTGCCCATATTGACCATGTTCACCAACAAATACACACAGAGAAATATTTACTGTATCCAATTTTATAGGAATTTAGTAGACTTCTCAATATAGTCTTGGTGTTCCCCAAAGAATCCACTGTGAATACAACAAGCCACATAAACAGACACTGACCTGTTCATACTTGAACTCACAATTGAAGATGAAAGAATCAGTTCAACTTGAATCAAATTCACTTTGTATTTCACAAAAATTGTATTTGCCAAAACCCATTTTTTTTGGAGATTTAATTTGCTAGAATCAAGCGAAATTGCAGACTACTAAAAAAAACAGTGTATTCAAATCACGACTTACTTCAGGCCTCATTCAGATGTTAGTTTTTTTGACAAACCCGAAAAACTTACCAAATTCAATCAATAATTTTTATCAGTGTTAGATCTCTGCTGCCCAATTGATAGACAGAGACATCTGTGGTGCCCTGTACCTAGTCGCCAGAGATAATACCTACATGTGTATTTCAATCTGTATAACCTGTATTGTTAGCTTTAATGAGATACGGTTTTCTCTGCTGTTCACTAGAAATAAACATTTGCCCACACTCCCTTACTGGGGCTGCTCAGCGGAGCTGATAACAAAGCTTGTGTGTGTGCCCTAGAAGGAGATAGGGAAAGAGCTTAGTTCTGAGGTAAAATTTCAGTCATGAGCAGCCAGGGTGAAGTGAGGAGAGTAACATAGACATGGTTCTGTGCTAAGGTAGCTGCTGAAACCTCTGGAGGTCCAGCTACGCATTTGCAGCATATCAGTCCCTTATTTACGTAGTAGTGTTTCACACAACTATTACATGTGAGCACCACCAAATTTCTCACTAATTTATTCTCCTGATAGGACCCTAGTGCACTCCTCGTTTTTAGTGTATGAGTATAATTTGGTCAAGGATTCATCAAATTTTATCAATGAAGAGAAACAAAAGTTTTTCTACCTTCTCCTCTCTATCAGTTAGTGAAAATCAACAGCACACAGATGGCATCCGAGACGTGTCCAATTTTTTTCCACAAACAAACTTTCATTGCTAAGCTTGTTCCAACATTCTGATCACTATCAGACATGTCTCCACAAATTTACACAAACCACTTTGTCCATAAAAAATCATGGACATGTGAACAGCCTCATAGACTTTCATAGGTTCGAGTCCTATAGGTGAAAGACACCATCAGCACTAATTTGGCCTCAAGTTGTGTCATAATGTTGGGGTGAAGGCTAAAAACAGAAGAGTCTAACAGAAGGCTAAAAACTGGAGGAAAGCGAGTCAGTGGAAGACCTGGTGGGAAGCTATACACCAGGAAAGGTGAGGGATAAGGTAGTATAATTTTTTTTAGATTTTTCTTATCCTCTGGAGTTTGGAGAAAGCTCAGATGATACAAATATGATTTGCCTCAAATAAATTGAGCAGAAATCGAATTTCCCAGTCAAATTAAAGCCAACTTGGCAAGTCGAATTTGGTCAGATTCACTCATCTATATTTATAACCATGAAAAGACATCAAATATACAATCACTTCAATAATGAAAATAAAACTATTTCCAAAGGTCATAATCATGAGAAGTTGCTACCATATGATGTCCTTTAAAGATAATTATAAGGCTTTTGTAAAGTTTCATATGGTACCATTACATTTTTCCTGAATGATTCCTTAAAGGAACTGTACAAGAATTAGTAAAACATGTTAGTTTTTCTATTAAGACCAGCATTATACTGTACCTGTCCACAATTCCCCATACATTCACTTCAATACACAACTCATGGACAAGTGTGGTGCTGATGGGGACGAAATGTTTCTCGATATGTTCCACACAGAGTTCTATACAAGGTTGATAGATTGCAAGAAAATCCAGCATCCATCCAGTTCCAATGGGATTGAATAAAAATTTTCTTTATTTCCAAAAAGTTTAAAAATGGTCACATCCTTCCATTAAAATAAAACCGTACCATGGCAGAGTGATGAATTCGGGACGCGATTCGTAGGAATACCTCCTTACTCTGAAACTGTCCGAAATGCGTCCCGAATTTATCACTCTGCCATGATGCGGTTTTATTTTAATGGAAGGATGTGACCATTTTTAAAATTTTATTGAATTCCATTGGAACTGGATGCTGGATTTTCTTGCAATCTATCAACCATGATTACAGCGGGGTCCTGCTGAATATCATCTGTGCACCGTTCTGGCTAATTTTGGATCTCCAGATGGGTGAGCTGTTTTTTTTTCTTCTTTTCTCAGAGTTCTATACAAGTATCTTATAAGTTCCACATTGTATGTTCTAATATTTATATATATGTATATATATTTTAGCTGTATATACTGGGGCAAATCAGGTGCCAGATGTCTTCTCCACAACCAATCACATGACAGTGTATTTTACATCAGACTCTTCAGGAACCAGAAAAGGATTTGTGGCTAACTTTACAACCGGTCACCGCCTCGGCATGCCAGGTAGTAACCCTATTTTTTTTTCCTTATCTATGAATTGTTTCTTTTTGTATCCTGGAATTATTTATATGATAGAATTAACTTTATAACTGATATTTTTGTTTTTTTTACTATAAGGTAGCGTTTTAAATAAGTCTTTGGTCATGTTTCCACATAGTGTAAATGCAGCTTTTTTCTGCTGAGTTTATTCTGCATGAGTCTTCAAAATATGCAATACTAATCTGTTCTAACTGTAGGATTTTTGTTGTATTGTATGCCTTTTTGATGCAGATTTGAAACTTTTTTTTAACCCCTTTAGGACTGATAACGTACATTTACTTCATCGGCCATGTTCGTGCCTTTGATGCGGGCTCATACATTGAGCCCTCACCTTTCCCTGCACTTGATGGCATCAGGTGCCTCTGACAGCAGCTGGGGGATCTGACATCCATCTGAGGCTGTTAACCAGTTAAGTGTCACTGTTAATCACTGAGAGCGTTATTCAACATGCCAGACAGGAAGTCATTCATCCCACCTATTGGCACCTCTATCACGTGATTGCAGGGCACTGATGGGTTGTCATGACAGCTGGATGTCTACTGATGACCTCATGCCTGTCATCTCAATCTTCCTGTAAAGGCCAGCCCCCATAGGAGATCATGATTTTTCCTATTCAGAGCAGAGTTTATATACTAGTATGTATAGCACAGGCAATTGGATGAATGTAGCTTGAAATTCCCCAAGGAAACTTTTAAATGCAGTAAAAACAAAAATAAATAAAGTTTAAAAAATATAAAGATAAAAAAATTCAAATCACCTCCCTTTTGTCCCTTTAAAAATAAACCAATGAACTCAGGGACCTTATCTCAGAAGGTCCCCTGAGGTTAGGTTATCTGCAGTCACAGGTGGAGGGCCATGGAAGCCTCAAGTTGTGACTGCAACTAACCTGAGGCAAGTCACTGCTGATCGCTGAGGCTCAGTCTCTGCCTGAAGCTCCTAGCAAGCAATCATTGTTCTATGGCCTCATGCTGTCAGTTCAGATGGAGCCTGCATCATCATGGGACCTTGTTTGAATTACGTCAGACCTGTCTCTTTTGGCGGTTAAAAAAGTGGTGAAAGAGTGTGGTTTATATTTAAAAGAAAGTATTATTTTGGTACTTGTGTTTATTTCTGTTGACTTATAGATTAGTTATGTAGGGTCTCAAAGACGCTCCCCATTACTAATCTAGGGCTAAGTGGCAGCTGTGGGCTGCCATTAACCCTTTATTACCCCTATTGCCACCGCACCAGGGCAATTGGGCAGAATTGGGTAAAGTTCTGGGATTTTCGCATCTAATGGATGTGACAATTCTAGGCACCTGCAGGCTGCTATTTTTAGGCTGGGGAGGCCAATAACTATGGCCCTCCCCAACCTGAAAATGCCAGTCTTCACCTGTTGGGCTTTATCATGGCTGGGTATCAAAATTGGGGGGATCGCACACTAGTTTTTTTCAATTATTTATTTAAATTTTGTTTTTTTAAAAAAAAAAAAAAGGTTCATGCAGTGCCTTTTATTTTGTTACACAACCAAGATAAGAGTGCAGTTGGGGGCTGCAGCCAGTAGCCATAATGCTTTATCTGTGCTGGTATTAATATATTGGGGAACTGCTCATCATTTTTTAAATATATTTCACATTAGTATAACGCTGTCAGAGAGGGTGGGTGCGCGATCTGACTGCAGCCAATCAGAGACAAATAATCTACAAATATATTACAAAAAATATTTGATATAATGTTATTTAATGATTGCAATCAAATTTCTAAATATTTTCATTATATATATATATATATATATATATATATATATATATATATATATATACTTTATATATACGGTATATATATATATATATATATATATATATATATATATATATATATAAAATTAAAGATTTTACTTGAAACCTCCTATCTATATGTATATTCAAGTATGCCAGTTTTCCTCATATTTTGGTGAAAGTATAAAGCAGCAGCAAAATAGAATTTTTACCTTTTTTGTTTTTATTTATTACAAACAAACATAAATAAAAAAAATATTCACAATGATCTGCTTCATGTTAGGACAGATGGCTTTCATTTTGCTGCAGCGCAATGTAACAAAAAATGTGTTTGATGTTGGAAACATGCTGTTTTCTGTCAACAGTAAAAAAAAAGGAAAATTGAGCACTCCTGACAAAAAGGCAATCAAATAGAGAAAAATGCTGAATTGTAGAAACAAGAGGCTGTGACACCTTCTATACTATAAATGGCCTTCAATAAAAATTGTGAGACACTTCAGTCGTTTAGCAGAAGATGACTTTTGGGCAGAGATTCTGTTTTTGTCTGTTTGGGGTAAAATACTAGCTAAGTGATGTAAGCATGTTAGTGTATGATCATTTGACATCCATGTAAAATTAAAGATTATAGACACTTTTGGCAAGGAAAAAATTATTAAAGAGGTTGTCATTACTTTTATATTGATGGCCTATCCTTAAGATAGGTTACCAATATCTGATCGTCAGGGGTCCGACACTCCACGTCTCCGCTAATCTGCTGTTCTCTATGTCAACGGCGGCAGCAGGCAGCCAGAAAAACTCAGTTCCGGAGCTGCACCTGTGGCGCCCTGACAAAATCAGGTTGTCACAGGAGACTGCATCCATCTTCTAGATGCAGGACTCTCTCCTCCTTGTCCTACCAGCACAACCCCACACACAGGTACAAACACCAGCCACAAAAGCCTAGTCACCCCCCCCAGGACAATAAGGACACACCAGTGGGCGGTGCCAGGCAGATGATGAAGCCCACATAGGGGTCCTGAGTAGAGATGAGCGAACCGGTCCCGGTTCGGCTCGAGGCGGTTCGCCGAACGGGGGGTCTGGCTCGAGTTCGGCTCGTCGAACGTTCGACGAACCGAACTCGAGCCCATAGGAAACAATGGCAGGCAATCACAAACACAGTAAAACACCTAGAAAACACCCTCAAAGGTGTCCAAAAGGTGACAAACAACTCACAACACAACACAAACACATGGGAAAGTGACAAGGACATGTACTCATGCGAAAACAAAACAGCTGGACAAGGAAAAAGAGGAGGACACACAGATATAGGCATGGCACGCCCTTCTAAAGTCATGTAAAACACCGCAAGGTGACTCCAAGCGGAGTCTCCCTTTTTTCCAAAAATTGGGCCCCACACACCCACCCCTTCAGTGGCAGCAGTTGTGCCCCAGTTGTACACTTCACAGCTAGATTTGCATCAAGCACATTCAAAAATACGCCATTCTTATCCGTCCCCAGGATGACACCGGGGTAGGTAGCAAAGTCTTTGCTGACCCATGACTTGTTCATCTTGGCTTCTTTTAAAAACAATGTAAGCAAGGGTTACTCCAAGCGGAGTCTCCCTTTTTTCCAAAAATTGGGCCACACAGACACCCACCCCATCAGTGGCAGCACTTGGGCCCTAGTTGCAAACAGGATGTTTTGATTTGCATCAAGCACATTCAAAAATACGCTATTCTTAGCCGTCCCCAGGATGACACTGGGGTAGGTAGCAAAGTCTTTGCTGACCCATGACTTGTTCATCTTGGCTTCTTTTAAAAACAATGTAAGCAAGGGTTACTCCAAGCGGAGTCTCCCCTTTTTTCCAAAAATTGGGCCCCACACACACCCACCCATTCAGTGGCAGCAGTTGTGCCCCAGTTGTACACTTCACAGCTAGATTTGCATCAAGCACATTCAAAAATACGCCATTCTTATCCGTCCCCAGGATGACACCGGGGTAGGTAGCAAAGTCTTTGCTGACCCATGACTTGTTCATCTTGGCTTCTTTTAAAAACAATGTAAGCAAGGGTTACTCCAAGCGGAGTCTCCCTTTTTTCCAAAAATTGGGCCACACAGACACCCACCCCATCAGTGGCAGCACTTGGGCCCTAGTTGCAAACAGGATGTTTTGATTTGCATCAAGCACATTCAAAAATACGCTATTCTTAGCCGTCCCCAGGATGACACCGGGGTAGGTAGCAAAGTCTTTCCTGATCCCAGCTCTGTTCATCTTGGCTTCTTTTAAAAACACAGCAAGCAAGGGTTACTCCAAGCGGAGTCTCCCTTTTTTCCAAAAATTGGGCCACACAGACACCCACCCCATCAGTGGCAGCACTTGGGCCCTAGTTGCAAACAGGATGTTTTGATTTGCATCAAGCACATTCAAAAATACGCTATTCTTAGCCGTCCCCAGGATGACACTGGGGTAGGTAGCAAAGTCTTTGCTGACCCATGACTTGTTCATCTTGGCTTCTTTTAAAAACAATGTAAGCAAGGGTTACTCCAAGCGGAGTCTCCCCTTTTTTCCAAAAATTGGGCCCCACACACACCCACCCATTCAGTGGCAGCAGTTGTGCCCCAGTTGTACACTTCACAGCTAGATTTGCATCAAGCACATTCAAAAATACGCCATTCTTATCCGTCCCCAGGATGACACCGGGGTAGGTAGCAAAGTCTTTCCTGATCCCAGCTCTGTTCATCTTGGCTTCTTTTAAAAACACAGCAAGCAAGGGTTACTCCAAGCGGAGTCTCCCTTTTTTCCAAAAATTGGGCCACACAGACACCCACCACATCAGTGGCAGCACTTGGGCCCTAGTTGCAAACAGGATGTTTTGATTTGCATCAAGCACATTCAAAAATACGCTATTCTTAGCCGTCCCCAGGATGACACCGGGGTAGGTAGCAAAGTCTTTCCTGATCCCAGCTCTGTTCATCTTGGCTTCTTTTAAAAACACAGCAAGCAAGGGTTACTCCAAGCGGAGTCTCCCTTTTTTCCAAAAATTGGGCCCCACACACACCCACCCCTTCAGTGGCAGCAGTTGTGCCCCAGTTGTACACTTCACAGCTAGATTTGCATCAAGCACATTCAAAAATACGCTATTCTTAACCGTCCCCAGGATCACACCGGGGTAGGTAGCAAAGTCTTTCCTGATCCCAGCTCTGTTCATCTTGGCTTCTTTTAAAAACACAGCAAGCAAGGGTTACTCCAAGCGGAGTCTCCCTTTTTTCCAAAAATTGGGCCACACAGACACCCACCACATCAGTGGCAGCACTTGGGCCCTAGTTGCAAACAGGATGTTTTGATTTGCATCAAGCACATTCAAAAATACGCTATTCTTAGCCGTCCCCAGGATGACACCGGGGTAGGTAGCAAAGTCTTTCCTGATCCCAGCTCTGTTCATCTTGGCTTCTTTTAAAAACACAGCAAGCAAGGGTTACTCCAAGCGGAGTCTCCCTTTTTTCCAAAAATTGGGCCCCACACACACCCACCCCTTCAGTGGCAGCAGTTGTGCCCCAGTTGTACACTTCACAGCTAGATTTGCATCAAGCACATTCAAAAATACGCTATTCTTAACCGTCCCCAGGATGACACCGGGGTAGGTAGCAAAGTCTTTCCTGATCCCAGCTCTGTTCATCTTGGCTTCTTTTAAAAACACAGCAAGCAAGGGTTACTCCAAGCGGAGTCTCCCTTTTTTCCAAAAATTGGGCCACACAGACACCCACCACATCAGTGGCAGCACTTGGGCCCTAGTTGCAAACAGGATGTTTTGATTTGCATCAAGCACATTCAAAAATACGCTATTCTTAGCCGTCCCCAGGATGACACCGGGGTAGGTAGCAAAGTCTTTCCTGATCCCAGCTCTGTTCATCTTGGCTTCTTTTAAAAACACAGCAAGCAAGGGTTACTCCAAGCGGAGTCTCCCTTTTTTCCAAAAATTGGGCCACACAGACACCCACCCCATCAGTGGCAGCACTTGGGCCCTAGTTGCAAACAGGATGTTTTGATTTGCATCAAGCACATTCCAAATCCACAAGCATTTACTCTCCCCAGGATGACACAGGGGTAGTAAATTCCTTCTGGATCCATGACTTGTTCATTTTGATGAACGTCAGTCTGTCCACATTGTCACTGGACAGACGCGTGCGCTTATCTGTCAGCACACACCCAGCAGCACTGAATACACGTTCAGAGACAACGCTGGCAGCTGGACACGACAAAATCTCCAAGGCGTAAGTTGCGAGCTCTGGCCATTTTTGTAGGTTTGAAGCCCAAAAGGAGCAAGGCTCCAGTTGCACAGTCATGGCATCGATGTTCATTTGGAGATACTCCTGTATCATCCTCTCCAGCCGTTGACTATGTGTCAGACTTGTTGTCTCTGGTGGCCTTGCAAAAGAGGGTCTAAAAAAATTATGAAAAGATTCCATAAAATTGCTGTTACCGGCACCAGAAAAGGTCCTACTGGTACGGGTAGACTGTTGAAGATGACGAGACCGTCCCATGTTTGTCAAGTTACAACTGGGAGATTCACTCCCTGCACCTGCACGGTTGTTTGGTGGAAAAGCCGAGCTAAGATCTAGTAACAGCTTCTGCTGATACTCCTGCATACGTGCGTCCCTTTCTATGGCTGGAATTATGTCACAAAATTTGGACTTGTACCGGGGATCTAATAGTGTGGCAATCCAGTAGTCATCATCACTTCTAATTTTGACAATACGACTGTCATGTTGGAGGTAGTGCAACAAAAAGGCACTCATGTGTCTTGCGCAGCCATGCGGACCAAGTCCATGCTGTGTTTGTGGCATAGAGGTGCTACCCGTTCTTTCTTCCTCTGACATCTGACCCCAACCTCTTTCAACTGAAATTTGACCAAGGTCTCCCTCATCCGCTGAGTCTTCCATGTCCATGGACAGTTCGTCCTCCATTTCTTCATGTTCTCCTGCACCTTGCTCAACATTTCGCCTGCTACTATGCGCCCTTGTCGATCCCTGTCCCCCATGGTCCCATGCCTGCTGCGTTGGTGATGATGAACGTCTGGACCTTCGTGATGTTGTTGTCCCTTGCGCATATGAATCCTCCTGTAGTTCCTCCCCTTCATGTTGTCCCACCCCCTGACTCCGAATAGTGTTTAGCGTGTGCTCCAGCATGTAAATGACTGGAATCGTCATGCTGATAATGGCATTGTCAGAGCTAAACATATTCGTCGCCATGTCGAAACTGTGCAGAAGGGTGCATAGGTCCTTGATCTGAGACCACTCCATCAGGGTGATCTGCCCCACCTCTGCATCTCGTTGGCCCAGGCTATACGTCATGACGTATTGCACCAGGGCTCTGCGGTGCTGCCACAGTCGCTGTAACATGTGGAGAGTTGAATTCCAGCGTGTCGCCACATCGCATTTCAGGCGATGAACCGGCAGGCCGAAAGACTTCTGGAGCGATGCAAGTCGCTCTGCTGCGGCGCTTGAACGGCGGAAGTGAGCTGACAGTTTTCGTGCCCTGTTCAGAAGGCCATCTAGGCCGGGATAGTGTGTTAAAAATTGCTGCACGACAAGGTTCAACACGTGAGCCATACAAGGTACGTGTGTCACCTTGCCCAGGCGAAGTGCCGCACCCAGGTTTGCAGCATTGTCGCACACGGCCTTACCAGGCTGCAGTTTGAGTGGAGACAACCATTTATTAAACTCGGACCGCAAAGCTGACCACAACTCCTCAGCTGTGTGACTCTTATTACCAAGACATGTCAAGCTAAAGACCGCCTGATGCCGTTGCGCTCTGCTGCCAGCATAGTAATGAGGGGTGCGTGATTCCTTCTGCGCAGTGAGAACGCTGGTGGCCTGACCAGGCAGGCTTGGGGCGGAGGTGGAGGACCCAGATGAGGTGGAGGATGCAGAAGCAGTGGCGGAACTTGGACAGACAGAGGATTGACACACAAGTCGTGGGGACGGCAAGACTTGTGCAGCAGACCCTTCACCATCTATCACCATAGTTACCCAGTGCCCAGTCAGCGACATGTAACGTCCCTGTCCATGCTTACTGGTCCAAGTATCGGTGGTGAAATGCACCCGTTCACACACAGAGTTTCTCAAGGAAGCGGTGATGTTGTGTGCGACATGCTGGTGTAGCGCGGGCACACCTTTCTTAGAGAAGTAGTGGCGACTAGGCATCTGGTACTGGGGCACAGCGACAGACATAAGGTCTCTAAAATCCTGTGTGTCCACTAGGCGGAAAGGCAGCATTTCGGTAGCCAACAGCTTACAGAGGGATAGAGTCAACCTCTTAGCTTTGTCATGGGTCGGAGGAAGTGGCCTTTTATTTGACCACATCTGAGGGACAGAGATCTGGCTGCTGTGTGTAGACGGTGTTGAGTAGGGTGTCCCTTGAAAAATGCAGGTTTGTGAGGAAAGTGCAGGCGGAGACATGATGTTGCCTTCATCCAACGTTGGTGCTATCGATGTCTGAGAGAGCTGTACACACTCACTTGTTTCCCCTTCCAAACCAACTGACGACCTTACAAGCAAACTGCCTGTTGCGGTTACAGTGGTGGAAGTTTTGCGTGGAAAAACAGGTGTGGCAGCTGTCCCCACAGTCCTAGAAGATGAAGAGCGCGCGGATGCAGTGGAAGGGGCGGGCGGTGGATGGTTCGCTCCGCTAGGCCGCATTGCAGCACGGTGAGCTTCCCACCGGGACTTATGATATTTATTCATGTGACGATTCATGGAAGAAGTTGTCAAACTGCTGAGCTTTTGACCTCTACTAAGAGAATCATGACAAATGTTACATATCACATGAGTTGGGCGATCTTTTTCGATGTGAAAAAAGGACCAGGCTAGGCAAGGCTTAGAGGCCATGCGACCTGTTGATCCACCCCGAATAATGCTCATAGGCAGAGTGGTGGCTGAGGATGCAGTTGTAGACGTGCTACCAGTGCTCCGACTCTGTCCAGGAAGGCGCAAGGTAACTTCGTCGTCGGTTGCATCCTCCTCCACCGCCTCTGTTGACCTCCTCGAGTGCCTGACTGGGGGTTGACAGTAGGTGGGATCTAGAACGTCATCATCAATTGTTGTGTTTGCACTCCCCTCCCCCTCAGACCGAGCCTCTTCTTGCCCTGACGGAATATTTAAGTTGTCATCCCAATCGGGTATCTGCGTCTCATCTTCATCAGTATGTTCCTCATTGTCTATAACCACAGGTGTTACAGTTTGTGACAAAGGGTCAACATTATGCTCAGAAACTTGGTCCTCACGGCCTGAATCTGAGTCACAAAGGTTCTGGGCATCACTGCAGACCATTTCCTGTTCTGTACTCACTGTAGCTTGGGAGCAGACCTCTGATTCCCAGGCTATAGTGTGACTGAACAGCTCTGCAGACTCAGCCATCTCAGTTCCACCATACTGTGCAGGGCTGATGGAGACTTCAGAGCTGGGAGAAAGCAAGTTTGATTGGGATGACAACTCAGAGGACTGGTGTTTTTTGGATGCGGTACTTGAAGTGGCAGAGAGGGCACTTGTTGGACCACTTGAGATCCATTCAAGCATTTTCCTTTTTTGCCCATCATCTACCTTTGTTCCTGTTGTTCGTGTCCGTAACAAAGGGAGCACATCGGATTGTCCACGGTAAGTAGTAGACATCTTACTTTTGCTGGTAGATGGTCTATCTTCAGCAGATGATAATGGAGCTTTGCCACCTTCCCCACGGACAAAACCTTTTTTGCCTTTTCCACCACGCCTCTTCCCCTTTCCACCAGCATCTGTCATTTTGCCACTCATGTTGATTGCGACAAGATTGTGGACTGAAAATGTGGTAGTAAAAATTGAGAGGTGGTGAAGATTGCAGTGGTGGTCTAGCTTTATTAACAGCAGAATAATAAAGAATAAATATCCCTGACAATGCAACTTAGTTATAATTAGTTGGAGTGTGCAACGCAGGCAGACGTGCTGCAAATGTCTTTGCACTAGTGGGACTATAGCAAAGTCCAATAGCCACGTATAGGATGCCACTAGGTACACTGAGTGTTTGCTAGTATAATGGCTTGGTTAGAATGAGTTGTAGTGTGCAACGCAGGCAGACGCGCTCTGCAAATGTCTTTGCACTAGTGGGACTATAGCAAAGTCCAATAGCCACGTATAGGATGCCACTAGGTACACTGAGTGTTTGCTAGTATAATGGCTTGGTTAGAATGAGTTGTAGTGTGCAACGCAGGCAGACGCGCTCTGCAAATGTCTTTGCACTAGTGTGACTATAGCAAAGTCCAATAGCCACGTATAGGATGCCACTAGGTACACTGAGTGTTTGCTAGTATAATGGCTTGGTTAGAATGAGTTGTAGTGTGCAACGCAGGCAGACGCGCTCTGCAAATGTCTTTGCACTAGTGGGACTATAGCAAAGTCCAATAGCCACGTATAGGATGCCACTAGGTACACTGAGTGTTTGCTAGTATAATGGCTTGGTTAGAATGAGTTGTAGTGTGCAACGCAGGCAGACGCGCTCTGCAAATGTCTTTGCACTAGTGGGACTATAGCAAAGTCCAATAGCCACGTATAGGATGCCACTAGGTACACTGAGTGTTTGCTAGTATAATGGCTTGGTTAGAATGAGTTGTAGTGTGCAACGCAGGCAGACGCGCTCTGCAAATGTCTTTGCACTAGTGTGACTATAGCAAAGTCCAATAGCCACGTATAGGATGCCACTAGGTACACTGAGTGTTTGCTAGTATAATGGCTTGGTTAGAATGAGTTGTAGTGTGCAACGCAGGCAGACGCGCTCTGCAAATGTCTTTGCACTAGTGGGACTATAGCAAAGTCCAATAGCCACGTATAGGATGCCACTAGGTACACTGAGTGTTTGCTAGTATAATGGCTTGGTTAGAATGAGTTGTAGTGTGCAACGCAGGCAGACGCGCTCTGCAAATGTCTTTGCACTAGTGGGACTATAGCAAAGTCCAATAGCCACGTATAGGATGCCACTAGGTACACTGAGTGTTTGCTAGTATAATGGCTTGGTTAGAATGAGTTGTAGTGTGCAACGCAGGCAGACGCGCTCTGCAAATGTCTTTGCACTAGTGGGACTATAGCAAAGTCCAATAGCCACGTATAGGATGCCACTAGGTACACTGAGTGTTTGCTAGTATAATGGCTTGGTTAGAATGAGTTGTAGTGTGCAACGCAGGCAGACGCGCTCTGCAAATGTCTTTGCACTAGTGGGACTATAGCAAAGTCCAATAGCCACGTATAGGATGCCACTAGGTACACTGAGTGTTTGCTAGTATAATGGCTTGGTTAGAATGAGTTGTAGTGTGCAATGCAGGCAGACGCGCTCTGCAAATGTCTTTGCACTAGTGGGACTATAGCAAAGTCCAATAGCCACGTATAGGATGCCACTAGGTACACTGAGTGTTTGCTAGTATAATGGCTTAGTTATCAGTTGGAGTGTGCAGAGGACAAGAGGGTACAGTGGCAGGATTGTGGTGCTCTGGGTAGAGGAATGGAAGACTGCCTTTCTATTCCCTCCTAATGGTGAAATGCAGGTAGGAAATCCCTGACCTGGGCTACACAGACGCTGTTGCTGTTTGCAGGACCTGTCACCTATGGCTCTCTGACCCTGCCGGTTGGAGCCCTTAAAAGGACTGCTATAAAGTGCTCTCCCTAAGCTGTCTAACGCTGTGTATGCAGCGCATACAGCTGTATCGGCTATAGGACTCAGGAAGACGGAGCTGCGACAGTGATGTCTGACACCAAAGACGCAGAAGGCAGATAATGGCGTCCGTGAAGAAAATGTCCGGTTTTATAATGCAGGGACATGTGACATGCAGATCCTATCACACATGCCGTTGCTTCTCTGGCTCAAAGTCCACTTAGCTGTGTGTGTGTCTGGGATTGGCTGACATGCTGGCCCGCCCCACAAGACGCGCGCGCTTAGGGAAGGAAGACAAGAAAAAAAAAAAAAAAAAATGGCGATCGCCATTATAGAAACAGCAGTGATCTGAAGGCGCTGTTCACGCACACTATACACTGAAATGTGATAATAGTTTGATTCACAGAGTGACTTACACTATTACAGCAGAAACCAAGCTATGATTTAGCTGTTTTTTGGCTGCTAGAACCGTTCTCGAACGTTTCTAGAACTACCGAGCTTTTGCAAAAAGCTCGAGTTCTAGTTCGATCTAGAACATGCCCCAAAATCACTCGAGCCGCGAACTGGAGAACCACGAACCACGAACCGCGCTCAACTCTAGTCCTGAGGTGTTAAGGGGAGGGAACACAGAGACAAGACAGTTAGTGTGTAGTAGACAGTGGAAGCTAGAGGAGTGAAGTGATAGTCGGGGGTTGTAGCTCCCGGACTACCTGAGCTGACTAGATGGCAGACGGCAGAGCAGGGCCACAGGCGACAGAGATCCGGTCACGGGAGGCATTAAGTGGACCGGGGCAGGGTTGTAGCCCGACAGTGGTGACAGCGGCAATGCAGTCCGGAGGCCGTGCACAGTCGGGGTACCTGGACCCCAGGGCGAGGATAGCTGCATGAACCTTTCCGATTAACCAGCAGGGGACAAAATTACACATCTTGTCCCACTAGTAGCCCAGATAGAGTGAGACAGAAGCCCAACGCGGGGTATAGGGCGTCTGCAAGTGCGTGCAAAAATCCCAAGGGTCAGATCTCGCGGGCAACAGCTCCCACAGCAAAGACACCGGGAGTGGACTTTTCCTGTTCCATGAGAACTAGTCAAAACACGAGCCACAAAACTAGAGTGCAGGAGGAAGGGCCCCTGTTCTGCTCACCGGTGTGCAGGACCCGAGCAACCCCTCCGGAGGCTACCGGTATCCGGCACTTGGTTTACTACTTGGACTCTGTGTGATTCATTCAAGAACACTGAGTACACCGGTACAATCCAGTCCAGCTCTGCAAACTGCACCCCAGCATTCTACTCCACCTACACCTGGGCCCTGGGACAACACCTCCACTACCCGTGGAGGGGATACGATCATGCTGCCCCACGCCATCAGCTCCGGGTGTCCCATACCAAGGCAGCGACGGTGTCATCAACTATCACTGCAACCCGCGGGTGTCATCACTGACAAACTCTACCCTGTAAATGACCCCTTTATTCAGTTGTGGGTGATGGGCTGCTGCAAGAGCCCCAGATCCGGATGCCACTCGAGCCACAGCCATGATACCGGATCCGAGCCTCTTGAGTAGCTTTCCCTGGTCGTGGACCGCGCCCTCGCCCGTGACACACCGTCATCTGATCATGGCTGCAGCTGGGTAATACACATCTGCCTCCTATTCAGATCAGTAGGATTTGGATGTGCAGTACCCAGCTGCGGCCACTATCAAAAGCATAGGAGCAGCTCTGGAACTGAGCATCTACAGCTGACTGCTGCCGCCACTGCCACCGAGAACAGCTGATCAGAAGTTTACAGAAGTAAACATTTATTTGGGACATGAAAGTCCTTTAAAAAATGCAGGGCTAAAGCTTTCTAATACAAGTTTGGGAACCTTAAGGGACCTGAATGCACTTGCATAACTAATGTCCGATGGACCCCAATGCAAAATATGGATCTTAGTCACCCCCTATCGCATGTTGAACAAATATATGAGCTTTGGTAGCATTCTAAGTCCTATAATGTCATGATCTGTCCTCCCATTCCTCTTCATTAGTAATGTCTCCCATCCTATACTAATATCCCCCATACTGGGCCCCTTCCTGATAAATATAGCCTTTATCCTGGTATATATGTCCCACATCCTTGGCCCCTTCTTGGTAAATTTGTCCCCCACCCTGATACAGTATATCATAAAAGTGAGTACACCCTTACCTTTTTGTAATTATTTTATTATATATTTTCATGGGACAACAGTAAGGGGTACTTTGCACGTTGCGACATTGCTACTGCGATATCGGTGGGGTCAAATCAAAAGTGACGCACAGCCGGCGGTGGTAACGACGTCGCAACATGTAAAGCCTAGAAGCACCGATAAACGATTGCAAAAGCATCGAAAATCGGTGATCTGTGTAGTGTTGGTCATTTCCATAATTTCGCTGCAGCGACAGGTACGATGTTGTTCCTCGTTCCTGCAGCAGCACACATCGCTGTGTATGAAGCCGCAGGAGCGAGGAACATCTCCTTACCTGCGTCCCGCCTGCAATGAGGAAGGAAGGAGGTGGGCGGATGTTTACGTCCCGCTCATCTCCACCCCTCCGCTTCTATTGGCCACCTGCCGTGTGACGTCGCTGTGACGCTGCACGACTCGCCCCCTTAGGAAGGAGGCGGGTTGCCGGCCAGAGCGACGTCGCAGGGCAGGCGATAATGTTCACTACGGCAGCTATCACAAGAGATCGCATCTGCGACGGGGGCGGGGACTATCGCGCTCGGCGTTGCTACAATCGGCTAGCGATGTTGCAGCGTGCAAAGTACCCCTAAAGATCTGACACTTTGAAACAATGTCAACTATTCAGTGTACAGCTTATATAAGAGTTTAAATTTCATGTGCCCACTAAATAACTTCACACACAGCCATTAATGTCCAAACTGCTGGCAACAAAAGTGGGTACACTTGTAAGCAAAATGGCGAAATTTTTCCCAAACTTTCATTATTTTGTCTGGCCTCCATTATTTTCCAGCACTGAATTAACTCTCCTGAACATGGAGTTCACTGGAGTTTCACAGAAACCGCTGGATCCTCTTCCATCCTCCATGACAACATCTCGGAGCTAGTGGATATTAGAGACCTTGTCCTCCTCCACCTTCTGTTTCAGAAGGCCCCACAGATGCTCAATTGGGTTGAGATCTGCAGACATGCTTAGCCAGTACAGCACCTTTACCCTCAGTTTCTTTAGCAAGGCAGTGTTTGCCTTGGAGGTGTGTTTGGGGTAATCATGTTGGATTACTGCTCTGCGGCTCAAGTTTTCGAAAAGAAGAGATCATGCTCTGCTTCAATATGTCACCATACATGTTGGCATTCATGAGTCCCGCAATAAACTGTAGCTCCCTACAGCCGGCAGCATTCATGCAGCCCCAAACCATGACACTGTTACCACCATGTTTGACTGTAGACAAGACACACATGACTTTGTACTCCTCACCTGGTTGCCGTTACACATGCTTAAGACCATCTGAACCAAACAAGTGTGTCTTATATCATGAGACCATAGGACATGGTTCCAGAAATCCATGTCCTTAGTGTTCTTATCTTCAGCAAACTAAAGGCTTTCTTGTGCACCATCTTTAGAAGAGGTTTCTTTCTGGGATGACAGCCATGCAGATTAATTTGATACTGTGTGTGTCGTATCGTCTGAGCATTGACAGGCTGGTCCCCCCCCAACCCTTTAACCTCTGCAGCAATGCTGGCCGCCCTCATACATCTATTTTGAAAAGACCTCCTCTGGATATGACGCTGAGCATGTGCACACAGCTCTTTTGGTCGACCATGGTGAGGCCTGTTTTGAGTGGAACCTGGTTGCTGTATGGTTTTTGGCCATCATTCTGCAGCTTAGCTTCTGGGTATTGCCAATCTCCTAGGCCATATTTATGTAGAGCAACAATTCATTTTTTTCAGATTCTCATATAATTTTTTGCCACAAGGTGCCATATTGAACTTTCAGTGACCAGTATGAGAGAGTGTGCGAAAGATAATAACAAAAGTAAATTCTGCAAAAAAATTACTCAACAACATATCTGTTAAAAAGAAGATGAAGTGGACAACTATTTTAAATTCTTAAATTGTAGCATTTGTCCTCCACGACTAGAGGTAGATCTTTGGTGCTTACTGGAGATTAATGTGTGAGTTTAATGGGAGCTGTAGAGTTGGGTGCATGGTTAGCAACTCCTAGTAAAGGCAGCTATAATGGAGCTTTGCAGGAGGTGCTTCTGTCGCTATATTTAAACATTTGGTTGGAGAAACTGTTATATCAGCTCCATTGTGTGCTCCATTGTTTCTATAATTCAGTAGACTTTAGTACAAAGCAGCACACATGCCCCACCTATCTCCGTCTTCTTCCTTTTTCAGCTACTATCAATGAATTTATCTCAAGATAGGTGAGGGTCCCAGAAAACCTCTGCCTATCAGACTTCAAAGACTTTTCTAACAAAAGTATGAGAAAAAAACTAAACGTATTAATATCTTTGGAGTAGTCTAAGGGTCATCTTACGTTTGTGCTACTTCTTTGATCCATTAAAGTATCCTTTTCCCTAAATGATGGAAGGAATCATGCACAAGATATAACAAACATTAATCTTGCGATACGCACAACTTAGGGATATAAAAACATAATGAATGGAAGCCCTACAGTGTTCGTAACTTTATTATTAAATACTCCTTTAATTAGGGTGTAACATAATAGTTGGACTTGGAAGAATTGATTTGTTGTTACAGTTGGAGGATTGTTATGTCTGCTGTATTCAGTTTTAGGCAGACTCGGGGGACTTGTACACATAGGTGAGGGTCATCTGCAGAACTTAGGTTGGTTCCGTTGGGAAGGTTTATTTTGATTTCTTTTTGATATTGTTTCCTTTTATAGTTCATGAAAAGCTTCAAAGTATAAAATCCAGTCGCTGTTCGTTGGTGCTCAATGAAGACTCAAAGAGACATATACACACGTATACAACATATATATTGCAGTGGCAGGCAATAGTTTGGGCCTGTCTGGTCAAAATTACTGTTATTGTGAATAGTTAAGGAAGCTGAAGATCAAATGATCTCTAAAAGGCATAAAGTTTCCTTTGTATTTTAGGCAAAAAAATAAATTATTTTCATATTTTACATTATAAAAATTATACATAGGAAAATGAGCCAAGGAAAACATTTGGGCACCCTTGTAGATTTTTGTACTCAGATAACATTGCCTAAGGTATCAGACCTTAATTAGCCTGTTAGGGTTATGGATTTTTCACTATCATCACTAGGAAAGGCCAGGTGATCCAAATTTCACAGCTTTATAAAAAAAAAAAACCAAGGCTACTCTAACCTTGTGCCAAAAAATAGCAGCCATGGGTTATTTTAAGCAGCTACCTAGCACTCTGAAAATGAGCCTTTTTCACTTAGGGGTGTGCTTACTTTTGTTCCATGTGGTTTAGACATTAATGGTTGTGTGTTGAGTTACTAGAGGGAACCACACTTACCCTAATATACAAGCTATACACTGACTACATTGTATGAAAGTGTCATATCTTGTCATACCCTATTATTACCCTGGATACGGAAATAACTTAGGCAATATAAATTATTTATATATGATATTACCTATGTCAATGCCATATCCTTAGGGGTATATGTGTCTTTTTTTCTGTCCATTTAGTCATAACTATGAATAAGGACGGTTACGTCCGGAACGTGTTAGGTTTCCCTAGCATTTCTTCATGGAGTTTACAGGATACAATTTAATACCATCATGGACTTTCTTTAAACAATGTCAATAAATTGAAGTTTTAATACGTTAGTGCTGGACTTCATCCGTTTTTCTGATTGCTTTGTCATTTGTGGACACCCGCCACGAAGATCCGTGTACCCACAGGGAAATCCTAGGACTCCCTTTGCGATATATTTAACTGGAAAAGGGGGTGAGCTGATACAAAAACGTTCTAATTTTCTTATGCTGTCAAAATTGATTTCCCGTTGATGATAAGAGAAATAATAATTGTCTGGATGGAACACATCATTTTTCTTTCATTAATGTGAACTTAGCCCTAAATTAAAGATAAAAACTTCACATTTTTTGCACATTTCCGAGACACAATTTTTCATTATAATTAATTATACTCCTCATTTATGGCAGATAAGAACCAGCATGCACACTTCAACAGGCCTGTGAGCAAGTGGTGATATACTGTGGTCTGATACCATTTCCTTTCCTAGCCAACATTATCATTTTCAACAAGTTATGCAACAGTAATTCTACTCTGCAATATGCCCAAATAAAATAACCTTTTCCTATTACTCACATTAATAAGCCTTGATTCATGGATGAATTTTGGGCCCCTGCACTGTCCCTTATCTGGAAGGTAGACTTGATGGTAGCCAGGTTCGAGCCTCCATTGTGGCCTTTCTCCTGTCCAAGCCCTGATACTAGCTCCCCTCATGCAGGGAGGAGGCCGGAAACCCAGTAACCAAACCCCACAAATATTAAACAGATAAGGGTAAACTAAAACTTCTGCCCATCACACTCAAAAACAAAGAAGGGACAGTATGTGACCTGGGGAGTAACGCAAAAGGGGTAGGAAATAAATACAAAACTGGAGGACTCACACACCACGCAGAACCACAACTTCTAGATCACCATACAACTGGATAACCACAGGAACCAAGGAAGCAGAAGCTATATCTGGCACTCAGTCCCAGAATCCAGAACCTTATAAAGAGTGAGGGCAACTGGTGGTGATCAGCAGTCTGATCTCCAAGCAGATGATCACAAGCCAGCACGGATTAACTCCTGCTGTACTGGAGAGCAGTGAAGCCAGACCCAGCCAACGCCCATTACAGGCTGTGCAACTAATGATCCCAGGTTTGTCAGACTCTGCAGTGTGAACAGAGTCCAATGCTGCCATGACACCCCACAATTGCAACACTGAACGAAAGGTGCAGATAATCGATGGCATTTATTTCGCCTGTCATTTTTTTGTACATAGTCTTGTTAAAAGGGAAAGACAGATGTTATTTTGTAACATATTTTGATAAATTATTTCACATCAAAGAGGATCTAAAGAAAAAAAAAATATATATAATAATAATTAAAAAAATAAAAATCGTTATAGAGAGCCAAAATATTCCTCAGCTGTTTTTTATAAATTATATAGCCAAAAATGCAGGTTTCGTAAATAGCAAAATCAAAGTCCGGGTTGGATGTGTTGAGAGATTTGTCACAGGTTGTATATACTAAGATTAAGGCCCCGTTACACGCAACAATGCATCTAACGATATATAGCCAAGGTCACGGATTCCGTGACGCACATCCGGCATCGTTAGCGACGTCGTTGTGTGTGACACCAATGAGCGGCCGTTAATGATAGAATCTACTCACCAAATCGTCCATCATTGACACGTCGTTCATTTTCAAAAAATTGTTGATTGTTGAGTACGCAGGTTGTTTGTCGTTCCCAAGGCAGCACACATCGCTACGTGTGACACTTCGGGAATGATGAACTACAGCTTACCTGCGGCCGCCGGAAATGAGGAAGGAAGGAGGTGGGCGGGATGTTACGGCCGCTCATCTCCGCCCCTCCTATTCTATTGGGCGGCTGCTAAGTGACGCCGCTGTAACGCCGCTGTGACGCCGCACGAACCGCCCCCTCAGAAAGGAGGCAGTTCGCCAGCTACAGCGACGTCGCTAGGCAGGTAAGTCCGTGTGACGACTCCTAACGATATTGTGCCCCACGGTCAGCGATTTGCCTGTGACGCACAAACGACGGGGGCGGGTACGCTCACTAGTGATGTCGCTGTGTGTAAAGCCCCCTTTAATTGTACATCTCAAAATGTCTTTATTGAAGTCTGGAATGAATTTCAATTGTTCTCAGGAACTGGTATAACCAAAGCTTGAAGAAAGGTTTTTATGCCAAGTTTGCATCACCAAGTAATGCAGACAAGGGATGTTTACATATCTTTAAAAAAATGTCAGCATCTCTAACATTTCCATGGTGGCAGCCTTCCTAATTACATAAAGTAATAAATATAGCATTAATTTTATACTCTATTGTGCAATTTATTTATATTGATTTATGGAGTGGAACTTTACTTATGATCAGTAATGATTCCAAATTATAATCCAATGAAGTCACCTTACAAATTAAGTTAAGCTCTTCAGCATTGAACTGCAATTATAGTTAATTGGCTATGTGAAATGGTGTGTTTCCAGTTGACAATACAAGATAAACGTTACGCAATAGAGCATATACTGTACTGAAGAGACCTGAGCTTACACTGGGCTTCCCGGGCTACGGCAAAGATTCAACAAGCAATGTAGCTTGACAACACATAAGGGTTGATAAATGGTCAGATTGCAGACAGCCGTGTTTGCAATCTGACTGCAATCCAACGACATATTGGAACACGCTCGGATCAATGTTAGTCTGTGGGGCCCTGCACATATCAGATATTTTCCTCAGACATTGCCGAACAGCCATACAATTAGGAGAGTGCATGGGAAACATCCGACTGCACTCGGATGACATCTAAGTGCAGTCCTATTTCTGTGAACTCACAGAATGGAGAAGATGGAAAAATGTTGTTCTCCCTCTTCTCCTCACAGTGTGGTCCGATTCTCTCATCCGAGGTACTCAAATAACACTATGCTGACACTCAGATCAATTCTGATCAGAATGTCATTTGTATAATCAGCCAAATTCTCTCTAATAACAGAATCTATAGCCATGTCCATGAGCCATAATAGGTAAAATACACACTTTTACTATTCAGAGAAACAGAAAGGTAGAATCAGCTCACCGAGATCACATGGAGACTCCAATGAAGGACAGGTGCACGGGAAGGCCGGCCCGGCCAAGAAACTCCAGGAAAAAGAAAAAAATCCAGCACTCGTGTCCAGGAAATGTAATAAAATTTGCTTCTTTTATTTATTCAATTTTCATAGTAAAATTGGATCATATCCACAAGGTATAAAACATCCCCATAAAGACGGGATGGGATGACAGAGGAGTACGCGTTTCGAGCTACATGCTCTTAATCTCAATAATCTTAATCTCCAATCTCAAACTACACTTTTACTATTCGTCTTTGCCATTTTAAGCATTCTTCATATAACTGCAAGTATACGATTTACATATTTTTGGTTAAAGAGGTGGTTCGCTACTTATTTTTCCAAGCTACATCAATATAATGTTGAGAACTAAGGCTTCTCTCAAATACCTTGTGTTGCCAATAGTGCCTTTGAGTGGCGCTACTGTGCTCCACTCATCCCGTTTTCGTGATCCAGCAGTGCTCCGTGACCTCTGATGTTTGGTGAGGTCACATCAACTACCAGTTGACCTGACACTACCGAGCCTGGCCCCAGTCTTCCTGAGTGACTGAGCTGTGGGTAGCATTTCACTGCTGGTCATAGCCCAGCGTCAAAGCTCAGCATCTCCCTGCTCTTTCCTTCACTGCAGAGCACCGCAAGCAGGAGCAATGCTGGGCTGTGAAAAGGGGTGAAACGCCACCAACAGCCCAGTCACTCTGACATCATCGGATATCAGAGATCATGGAGCCTGGGGGTAAGTAGAAGGAGATGAGCGGACCGCAATAATGCCACTCACAGGCACTATTGGCAACACAAGGTATTGGTGAGAAGCCTTGTTTTATAACATTATATCAAAGTGGCTTGGAAAAATAAGTAGTTCCCACTCAATCCTCTTTTGCTCATCTCAAAGAACATGAAAATAATTTGCATACTTGAGTCACATGACAACCAGTCAAATTGGTGAACAGAGCTGAATCTTAACATTAAGTATGTTACACACTGATAGGATTCTACAAGATATACTCTTTTCCTAAATAATTTCTCAGCCTGAGAAACTTCATTAATGAGATTGTACCACTTTACAATTTAAAACCAGATGTTTATGCATTTTTTTCTAATTTATATTTATTTTGTAATTGTTGATTTATTTATTTTTTGCTCATGATTATAATGGTTACCATACTGATAGAACTGCTGTTAATAGCAGTTATAGTTATGTTTTTCAGGAGCTACATAGACAATAGGAGTCAGTAGACTGGAGATGACTCCATGTTATGGGCAACTCTATTATCTTTGTAGAGGTGATTGTGCAGGCAGGGAAGAGTGTAAACTGTGACCATTATCCATTGTGAATCGTGAATAATACAGTGATTTGTGAAAGTACACTTATATGAAAAAGTTTGGGCACCCCTATTAATGTTAACCTTTTTTCTTTATAACAATTTGGGGTTTTGCAACAGCTATTTCAGTTTCATATATCTAATAACTAATGGACTGAGAAATATTTCTGCATTGAAATGAGGTTTATTGTACTAACAGAAAATGTGCAATCCGCATTTAAACAAAATTTGACCGGCGCAAAAGTATGGGCACCCTTATCAATTTCTTGATTTGAAAACTCCTAACTACTTTTTACTGACTTACTAAAGCACTAAATTGGTTTTGTAACCTCATTGAGCTTTGAACTTCATAGGCAGGTGTATCCAATCATGAGAAAAGGTATTTAAGGTGGCCACTTGCAAGTTGTTCTCCTATTTGAATCTCCTATGAAGAGTGGCATCATGGGCTCCTCAAAACAACTCTCAAATGATCTGAAAACAAAGATTATTCAACATAGTTGTTCAGGGGAAGGATACAGAAAGTTGTCTCAGAGATTTAAACTGTCAGTTTCCACTGTGAGGAACATAGTAAGGAAATGGAAGAACACAGGTATCGTTCTTGTTAAGCCCAGAAGTGGCAGGCCAAGAAAAATATCAGAAAGGCAGAGAAGAAGAATGGTGAGAACAGTCAAGGACAATCCACAGACCACCTCCAAAGACCTGCAGCTTCATCTTGCTGCAGATGGTGTCAATGTGCATCGGTCAACAATACAGCGCACGTTGCACAAGGAGAAGCTGTATGGGAGAGTGATGCGAAAGAAAAACATTTCTGCAAGCACGCCACAAACAGAGTTGCCTGACGTATGCAAAAGCACATTTGGACAAGCCAGTTTTATTTTAGAAGAAGGTCCTGTGGACTGATGAAACAAAGATTGAGTTGTTTGGTCATACAAAAAGGTGTTATGCATGGAGACAAAAAAACACGGCATTCTAAGAAAAGCACTTGCTACCCACAGTAAAATTTGGTGGAGGTTCCATCATGCTTTGGGGTTGTGTGGCCAATGCCGGCATCGTTAAGGGTCGCATGGATTCAACTCAGTATCAGCAGATTTTTGACAATAATGTGCAAGAATCAATGACGAAGTTGAAGTTACACAGGGGATGGATATTTCAGCAAGACAATGATCCAAAACACCGCTCCAAATCTACTCAGGCATTCATGCAGAGGAACAATTACAATGTTCTGGAATGGCCATCCCAGCCCCCAGACCTGAATATCATTGAAAATCTGTGGGATTATTTGAAGCGTGCTGTCCATGCTCGGCGACCATCAAACTTAACTGAACTGGAATTGTTTTGTTTCAAAAGATACAAATTTTAATGTTATAGTGAAGAATCAACAACAAGTGGGACACAATTGTGAAGTTGAACGAAATTTATTGCTTACTTTTAAACTTTTTAAAAAAATAAATAACTGAAAATTGGGGAGTGCAATATTATTCATCCCCTTTAAGTTAATACTTTGTAGGGCCTCCTTTTGCTGTGATTACAGCTGCAGTCGCTTGGGGTATGTGTCTATCAGTTTTGCACCTCGAGAGAATGAAATTCTTGCCCATTCTTCCTTTGCAAACAGCTGGAGCTGAGTGAGGATGGATGGAGAGCGTTTGTGAACAGCAGTTTTCAGCTCTTTCCACAGATTCTCGATTGGGTTCAGGTCTAGACTAGACTTGGCCATTCCAACACCTGGATATGTTTATTTGTGAACCATTCCATTGTAGATTTTGCTTAATGTTTTGGATCATTGTCTTCTTCGAAGACAAATCTCCGTCCCAGTCTCTGGTCTTTTGCAGACCCCAACAGGTTTTCTTCAAGAATGGTCCTGTATTTGGGTCCATCCATCTGCCCATCAATTTAAACCATCTTCCCTGTCCCTACTGAAGAAAAGCAGGCCCAAACCATGATGCTGCCACAACCATGTTTGACAGTGGGGATGGTGTGTTCAGGGTGATGAGCTGTGTTGCTTTTACGCCAAACATATTGTTTGGTATTGTGCCCAAATAGTTTGATTTTGGTTTCATCTGACCAGAGCACCTTCTTCCACATGTTTGGTGTGTCTCTAAGGTGGCTTGTGGCAAACTTTAAACAACAATTTTTATGGATATCTTTGAGAAATGGCTTTCTTCTTGCCATTCTTCCATAAAGGGCACATTTGTGCAGTGTACGACTGATTGTTGTCCTATGGACAGACTCTCCCACCTCAGCTGTAGATCTCTGCAGTTCATCCAGAGTGATCATGGGCTTCTTGGCTGCATCTCTGATCAGTCTTCTCCTTGTTTGAGATGAAAGTTTGGATGGACGGCCGGGTCTTGGTAGATTTCCAGTGGTATGATACTCCTTCCATTTCAATATGATCGCTTGCACGGTGCTTCTTGCAAGTTTTAAAGTTTTGGAAATTATTTTATAACCAAATCCGGCTATAAACGTCTCCACAACAGTATCACGGACCTGCTTGTTGTGTTCCTTGGTCTTCCTGATGCTCTCTGCGCTTTAAACAGAACACTGTGACTATCACAGAGCAGGGGCATTTATATGGAGACTTGATTACACACAGGTGGCTTATATTTATCATCATTAGTCATTTAGGACAACATTGGATCATTCAGAGATCCTCAATCAACTTCTGGAGTGAGTTTGCTGCACTAAAGGTAAAGGGGACGAATAATATTGCACGCCCCACTTTTCAGTTATTTTTTTTTTAAATAAGTTTAAAATAGGCATGGCAATAAATTTTGTTCAACTTCACAATTGTGTCCACTTGTTGTTGATTCTTCACCATAACATTAACATTTTTATCTTTATGTATGAAGCCTGAAATGTAGGAAAAGGTTGAAAATTTCAAGGGGGCCCAATACTTTTGCCAGGCACTGTAGTTACATTGCCTTGCAATAATATTCATGTTCTGTGAACTCCACATTTTTTCATATTATGCCCAAAAACCTAATTGTATTTTATTAGGATTTTATGTGATATACCAATGCTAAGTAGTAGATATTTGCAAAGTGTAAAGGAAAAAGAGAAATAATACATGGTTTTTTAAATATTTTAAAGATAAAAATCTGAAAATAGTGACTTGCATTTGTGTTCAGCCTCCCAAAGTTAATAGTTTCACTTTTACTTGTTACTACTGCAGCAAGTGTTTTTAGAATATGTCTATACGAGATTTTCACATCTAGTGTTACACAGTGTTTAGCTCAAAACTCGCAGTGTCATGGCGGTATCTGACACTGTTCACACCAAAGACTCTGACACTCTACACAGTGGTTTCTCTAGGGCTTCTGAGTTGCACAGGCAGGCATGGGTGTCAATCCACGAGCAGTTCTGGGTGCATATTGCTAATCTTTGCCTAACCGTCCCTATATACACTAGCATAGATAAAGGGATTTTTAGAAAAAGTATTTCTAAAGATCTTTTACGCTTTTATGCTAATCAGTGAGTGGACTAGTCCCCTGGGCGTTAGTTCCTTGGCTAGTCTGCTCCATTAGCATGTTAGTACAACCCTGTGGGTGTGCTAGCATGCTAATGAATATGCAGCGTCACAGTATGATCTCACCCACCTCTCTGCTGCCATCATGTACGACACTGGATTTCGGCTCAGTGAGCATGATCCCAGAGTTTGGGGCACTTTACACGCTGCAACATCGCTACCGATATATCGTCGGGGTCACGTCATTAGTGACGCACATCCGGCGCCGGTAGCCACATCGCAGCGTGTAACACTAATGAGCGTTGATCAACAATCGCAAATTCGTTCCAAAACGGTGATCGTTGACACATCGTTCATTTCCTTAATATCACTGCTGCCACCGGTATGATGTTGTTCGTCGTTCCTGCGGCACCACACATCGCTATGTGTGACACCGCGGGAGCGACGAACATGAGGAAGGAAGGAGGTGGGCGGGATGTTACGTCCCGCTCATCTCCGCCCCTCCGCTTCTATTGGCCGGCCGCTTAGTGACGCCGCAGGGACGTTGCTATGACGCCGAACGCACCTCCCCCTTGAAGGGGGGATTATTCGGCGGTCACAGAGACGTTGCTGCACAGGTATGTGCGTGTGACACTGCCATAGCGATAATGTTTGGTATGGCAGCAAGCACCAAATGTCGAACAAGCGACGGGGGTGGGAGCTATCTCGCTCGACACCGCTAGCAATCGTTAGCGATGTCGCAGCGTTTAAAGTACCCTTTTGAGTCATGCTCACTACTTCTTTTTGACAATCTTGATTGTCCTGAGGAAGGAGGCTGAGCTTCTGAAACGCATCAGCCTGAATAAAAGAACTTTAAAATACTCAACATCTGGACATTCTGGTGCCAGCGCGGCATACACCCGGTTTCTCTTCACTAGCACTAAATTCCACAGTCAAAACTTGATTGCTGTTAGAGGCAGATGTAGAATGAATGATTCAGCATTCATCTGCTGGGAAAGATGCGGGCTCTGCATGCGAGCTCGCATCAATGACAGGGAGACAGCATTTGACGGGCACAGCACGTTATTCATCATTAATGGGTAATGCAGTTTTCATTTACAGCTCTTTGCAGTTCTAATGTTTTTTTTAAGTTTTATAATTAAATTCACTGGGAGATCTAACAGCTAAAACTATATGTGAAAACGGCAACAATAATCAATTTTCATGTACAGAACCCTGATGTAGCTTTCTGTTGTTGACCCAAGGGAGAGCATAAGGCAACCACAGACTTTTCCTAAAGTGGTCACTACAGTCATAATGTAGTATTAGAGACTGTGTACTTTAATGATTGCATGAAAGTGGGTCAAAAATGATACGCACTATGGGCATATAATATATTTTTTTCGACTTTAATAAAGCACAAATGCATTATTTGTTGAAATAACCTACCTCCTTTTCATTATACTTTGTCCATTTGTCAACAAGTTTTTATATTGCCTCATTCAAAAATATGTTAGGCTGAGCTGCGAGCTATGAATTAGACGTGAATCTCGAAATTAGAAAGGCTTCATTTAGGAAACATACTCCACTATCACTCGTCTATTCAATAGAATTAGTTCACCTGCATGCTCAGTGTTGTCATCAATTGTTGGCGGGTGACCAGCTTCTTCTTCGTGGTTGACACTTGTCCACATTTCTTCAGGAAAAAACACTTTCTCTATTATTTGGTCAAAGTCTACGAAAAATATCACTACTGCAAAACATTCAGACCACAAAAAGAAAATCAATTCAAGCTGCTCTTCTTAAATGCAAATCACAACAGGGGCAAGCTGTAACGCTCACCACCAGGGGGCATAGGTACACTGGAATGATGTAGAGTTCCTAGGTGTAGGGAGGTGCTTGCCCGCTAGTGGTCACTAGTAGTGGGCTTCAGAGTAGTTGATCAAGCCAAGTGTCATAAGCCAGGAGGTCACGTCAGTACAGAGGAGCAAGAGAAGCCAGGGTCATGTGCTAGCCAGTGGTCGGTAAGCCAGGAAGTAGCGTCAGGTACAGATGGTGAGCAGACCCATGGTCAAATAAAATGCCCGGGTTATGGAGTAAAGACAAAATCCCTTTCGGCGCTTCCGGAGGATAAATGGATTATCAGTGCAAGTTTGCAACAACTTCAAGAACAAGAGTTTATTAAGGGTTCAATAAAAAACGGACAATTACGGACAACGCGTTTCAGCTAACAAAAGCCTTCATCAGGTGTAGTTTAGATAGATAGCTACAGTAGATTGATACTACTATTAGATGGATAGTAGATAGATAGATAGATAGATAGATAGATAGATAGATAGATATCTGAATGGATGGATAGATAGATACTACTGCTGGATGGATAAATGGATGGATGGATGGATGGATAGATAGATAGATATATAGATGATAGTACTATTGGACGGATAGATAAATAGATAGATAGATATTAATATTGGATAGATAGATAGATACTACTATTGAATTGTTGAATAAATGGATTGATACATAGATAAATAGATACTACTATTAGGTTGATGGATGGATAGATAGATAGATACTACTGTTGGATAGATAGATAGATAGATAGATAGATACTACTATGACTTTGCCCTTAAATTTCAATAAGCCTATCGGTCTATTCACACATCCATTTTAATAATACATGAGTCTTTTTAAAGTCCAAATTTTGACAGACCTCAAAAAACGAATTGGAGCGATGACCCACTGGACCAAACTCGTCCAGTCTAATGAAAGAGTCCTCACAAAAAATAGACAGCACGTGAATACCATTTGTTTTGCATCCATGTGCTTTCCATTTAAATCACAGAATAGTGAAGAAGATCTTAGTTGAAATAATTACAGAGGTCTTTGTAGAATAATAATAATAATAATAATTATAATAATAATAACTAAATATTTGAATGTAATGCAAATAGTCAATATCAAGCATTGGGAAAACCTCTACCTGCTCCTCTAGTACCTTTCCGCCATGATTGTGTGCAGGTGTAAGGTCTACACGTGCAGTGCTTCGCTTGCTATATTATATTTTCTTCGGCATTGCCAAGTACAGAAAGAGATAGAAGAATAAAATGAAATTAAACAATTTTAAAGTTCATTTCTGCACAATGGGTGAAGTAATTTGCCTTTTCATGCTTAGGCATTTTTAATGTAGCAATCTACTCAGGCTGAAACAAATGTGTCCCTCTAGAGATATATTCTTTTCAAGAAGACATATTAGGTGTTGCGTGACTATATATTTCCTTAATTTGTCCTCCTCTCTTTTCTGAAATGCATTTACTTTGTTCAGCCAAAAGATGCTTTCTTTTGTGCTGTTTCAGCTCCTTTGTAGTTAATGTAGCTGAGAAAAGTCAAGCTTATTCTTTCTGCTTCATATATCATCAGCAACGGTGGCCGGATAGCAGAAATGATTATCAATAGGAGGATGATTATGTTTGGTAATGATGTATGGAAAGAAAAAAATATAGGATATATGTATAGAAAAATAGAGTAAAGCTGCCTTTGTACAGCATGCACATAGTATTTCTACTGAGATAGATAAAAAGATAGAAAGAAAGAAAGAGAAAGAAAGAAAGAGAAAGAAAGAGAAAGAAAGAGCAAGACAGATAGAAAGAAAGAAAGCAAGACAGATAGAAAGAAAGAAAAAGACAGAAAGAAAAAAATGGATAAAAATAACAAAAACAGAGAAAGAAAAGATAAAAGAAAGTACAAAAGAAAGAGAAAGAAAGAAAGAAGGGAAGAAAGAACGAAAGATACAAAGAAAAAAATAAAGGAAGAAAAAAATAAAGGATTACAAAATGAAAGGATTATAAAATGAAAATAGAAATAATTGCAAAATTAAAGGGTTAAAAGGGAAAGAAAGAGAAAGAAAGAAAGAAAGAAAGAAAGAAAGAAACAAAGGAAAAATGAATTAAAAAAAGAACCAAAAACAGAGAAAGAAAAGATAAAAGAAAGTATAAAAGAAAAAAAGGATAAAATTAATGATAAAAGAAGACAGAAAAAGAAAGGAAGAGAGAAAAAGAGAAAGAAAGAAAGGTTTAAAGGAGGAAAAAAAAGAATGGATTAGGGTTATAAAAGGGAAAAATAATTTATTTCAAAATTAAAGAGTTAAAAAGTAAAGAAAGAATGAAAAGAAAAAAATTGATTAAAAACCAAAAACAGAAAAAGAAAAGAAAAAAAAGAAATTATAAAAGAATAAAATGATAAAATTAATGATAAAAGAAGGAAGAGAGAAAGAAAGAAAAAAGGAATGAAAGAAAATAAAGATCTAAATGAGGAACACAAATAGATAACAAAATGAAAGGGTTATAAAAGGGAAACAAATATTACAAAAATAAAGGGTTAAAAAGGAAAGAAAGAAAGCAAAAGAAAGAAAAAAGGTTAAAAATGAAAAAAGAAAAGAAATTAAATCTAAAGAATATTCTGGCCATTTTATGGCCGTGTTTTATAATCCTCTTTTTAATGAGGCATGCTGCAGTGCTCACTCTGGACTAAAGTTCAAAATAGCAGAGTAAAAAAGAAAAGGCCAAAAAAAATCAACATTTTACCTAAAATGTTAAATGCGTTCAGCGAGTTATAAAACTCTAGAAGTGTGAAAAATGTCAATCATTTCTGGGCAAATTTAGACTTGCACCTATTGTGAAATGAAATTGAATTGATGCTGAGAAACTCATCTAAGAAAAGTTTGGAGAATAAAATTGCTGCAAGGTAACGATGCAACAAAAGAAGGAAGGAAGGAGGGAAGAAAGGAAGGAAGGAAGGAGGGAAGAAAGGAAGGAAGAAGGAAGGAAGGTTAAAATGAAGGCAGAAAAGAAAGCAAGGAGAAGGAAGAACAAAAACAAAATTCAATAAAACAAATAAAATTGTAAAATAAATCTAATTATGTAACAAAAATTCAAATGTCTGACTATCATGTATCCCAATAGTTCAGGAAATTCTATATTCTATTGTTCAGCTATGAAGGAAGGAGCAAGGATAGAGGAAGGAAGGATGGATTAGAGAATGAAGGAAGGAAGGATGGATTAGAGAATGAATGAATGATGGATGGATTAGAGAATGAAGGAAGGATGGATTAGAGAATGAAGGAAGGATGGATTAGAGAATGAAGGAAGGAAGGATGGATTAGAGAATGAAGGAAGGATGGATTAGAGAATGAAGGAAGGATGGATTAGAGAATGAAGGAAGGAAGGATGGATTAGAGAATAAAGGAAGGATGGATTAGAGAATGAAGGAAGGAAGGATGGATTAGAGAATGATGGAAGGATGGATTAGAGAATGAAGGAAGGAATGAAGGAAGGAAGGAAGGATGGATTAGAGAATGAAGGAAGGATGCATTAGAGAATGAAGGAAAGAAAGGATGGATTAGAGATTGAAGGCAAACAATAAAGGAATGTAGATAATAGAAGGTAGGAGCAAGGTAGGAGGAAAAGAAGGCAGGATAAGTAAGGAAGAAATGAGTACAAGAAGATAAAAAGAGTAGAGAATAGAGAGAAGTAGGAATAATAGGAAAAAAGTAAAGAAAGAAAAATAAAAGAGATAGGAAATGAAGAAGTCGGGTAATAACAATAAGAAAGAAGAAAGCAAGTAAGAAAATGTGATTACTAAATTGCTAATTAGTAAACTGAGTCCACCTATGTGTAATTTATTCTCAGTATAACAACAGCAGTTCTGTGAAGGCCTCAGAGGTTTGTTTGAGAACAATAGAGATCAAACAGCATCATGAAAGCCAACGAACACACGAGACAGGTCAGGGATAAAGTTGTGGAGAAGCATAAAGCAGGATTAGGTTATTAAAAATAAAAATAGTCCAATCTCTGAACATCTCACAGAGCATTGTTCAATCAGTCATCCAAAAATAGAGGGAGTATGGCACATTTTAAAACCTACCAAAACATGGCTGTCCATCTAAACTGACATTTCAAGCAAGCAGAGCACTAATCTGAAAGGCAGCCATGAGGCCCATGGTCACTCTGAAGCAGCTGCAGAAATCCAGGTGGGAGAATCTATCCAAAGAACAACCACTAGTCGTGTACTCCACAATTATGGGCTTTATGGAAGCGTGTCAAGAAGAAAGACATTTTTGAAAGCAAGTCATAAAAAGTCCCAGATGAGATCAAAGAAGAACATTGTGGGCTAACAGAAAACAAATCTACACATTGCCCAAAAAACACTTTCTCAACTGCCACACATGCTGGGGGCAGCGTCATGCTGTGGGGAGACTTTTCTTCAGCACAGACAGTGAAGCTGGTCAAAGTAAATGTTAAGATGGATGGAGCTGAATACAGGGCAATCCTAAAGAAAACTTGCTAGAGGCTGCAAAAGACTTGAGACTGGGGCATAGGTTCACTCTCCAGCAGAACAACGACCCTCAACAATTCTGCCTGAGCTGCAATGGGTAGCGCAAAGTATATTCATGTGTGTGAATGACCCAGTCTCAGTCCAGACTTACTGTAAGTCCCATTGAGAATGAATTTCAAAACTTGCAAAAGGTCAGCATCTAAATGTGCAAAGCTGGTGGAGACATATACCAAAAGACATGCAGCAGTAATTGCAGTGAAAGGTGGTCTTACAAAGTATTGAATAAATTGGGACTGAATTCAAATGCATGGCACAAATTTGAGATTTATATTTTTTTAAATATTTAGAAAACCATGTATCATTTCCTTTACATTTTACAAACACTACCTACTTTGTGTTGGTAAATCACATAAAATCTCACTAATATTAATTCTTTTAGGGGCCTGCACATGTGTCTGCACATGTGCCTTCTTGAGCAGTAGGACTTTGTGGAACTTGCAGGATTTTGAGCCATTACGGCATAATGTGTTACCAATGGTTTTCTTGGTGACAGTGGTCCCAGCTGCCTTGAGATTATTATCAGGTTCCCCCATGTAGGTTAAGGCTTATCTCTCACCTTCCTCATGATTCTGAATACCCCACGATGTAAGATTTTGTATGGTGCCCCACATCGATGTTGATTGACACTTATTTTGTATTTCTTCCATTTTCTTACTATTGCACAAACAGTTGTCTCCTTCTCACCAAGCATCTTACTTATGGTTTTATATCACATTCCAGCCTTGTGCAGGTCTATGATCTCATCCCTGACATCCTTAGAAAGCTCTTTGGTCTTGCCCATGTCGTAGAGGTTACAGTCTGATGATTAATTGAGTCTGTGGAGAGGAGTCTTTTATACAGGTGACAATTTAAGACAGTTGTCTGTAATGCAGGTAATGAGTTGATTAGGAGCGTCTAACTGGTCTGTAGAAGCCGGAACTCTTAAAGGCTCTTTACACGCAGCGACATCGCTAGCGATGTCGCTCGTGAAAGCACCCGCCCCCGTCGTTTGTGCGTCACGGGAAAATCGCTGCCCGTGGCAGACAAAATCGCTAGTACCTGTCACACATACCTTCCTAACGACGTCGCTGTGGCTGGCAAACAGCCTCTTTTCTAAGGTGGTGGTTCGTGAGGCGTCACAGCGACGTCACGCGGCAGGCGTCCAATAGAAGCAGAGGGGCGGAGAGCAGCCACATGAACGTCATGCCCACCTCGTTGCCGGAGGACGCACTTACGATGTTGTTTGTTGTTCCTGGGGTGTCACACGTAGAGATGTGTGCTGCCTTAGGAACGACAAATAACCTGCATCCAGCATGAGCAACGATATTTGGGAAATGGACGACGTGTCAACAATCAATGATTTGGTGAGTATTTTGCATCGTTAGCCGTCGCTCGTGTGTGTCACACGCAACGACGTTGCTAACGAGGCCGCATGTGCGTCACGAATTCCATGACCCCCAATGACATCTTGTTAACAATGTTGTTGCATGTAACAGGGCCTTTAATGGTTGGTAGGGGATCAAATACTAATTTCTCTCTGCAAAATGCAAATAAATATACTGTATATAATTTATACAATGTGATTTTCTGGATTTTATTTTGGATATTCTATCTCTCACTGTTAAAATGAACCTACCCTTAAAATTATAGACTGTTCATGTCTTTGTCAGTGGGCAAACTTACAAAATCGGCAAGGGATCAAATAATTATTTCCTTCACTACGCAATACTACTCTGTACTTAAATTTAATACAATAGAAAATAAAAAAGTAAAAAAAAGGATAATGGAAATGTAAAAGCTATGGAACTCTGAAACTATAAAAATGTCAATAAATTCTGAGTAAATATAAACTTGTATCTTTCGTGAAATTAAACTTAATTGTAGCTGATAAGCTGAACTAAAAAAAAGTTTGGAGAATGAAAGTGCTACAAGTTATCGATACAGAAGATCCTGCATGGCTCCATACAATATTATCTGTTAGACTGGAAGTGCAATTAGCGGAGATGATGGGTAAGACTAGGACCTGCATTGATGAGTAATAGAGTTAGGAGTGACATTGACGAGACATTCAGTCTCACTGTTGAGGTTCCGATTACTAATGTTGTAAAAGCTTGCTAAAAATAGCTGTTAATAATAAGTTTGTGTGATTATCTATCACATAATTGCCATTTTAACAATTGTACAATTCACTTTAAGGTTTTTTTAAATGGCTTGTGAGATAAATAGATTTCTATTTCTTTTTCAGAGCCCTGTAATGCATCCTCTTTCCAGTGTAACACTGGGGAGTGTATCTTATTGAGCAGCGTCTGTGATCGGCACTCAGACTGTCCAGATGGCTCTGATGAAGCAAGATGTGGTAAGATTGTCTGTTCAGTGCTATATCATGGAGTGTTGTTGCAAAAGGGCCCAATACACAAGGGTCCAAATGCCTATCTAAAGCCAGCCAATCACTTCATTAGCCTTCATTATTGGTATCCTCAAATAGAGTTATTTAATTGAAAAATGGAATAAGTACCTGCCAGACACCTTTGTCATCAACTGTCAGAAAAAATATTAAGGCCCCGTTACACGCAACGACGTATTTAACGATATATCGCCGGGGTCACGGATTCCATGACGCACATCCGGCATCGTTAGCGACGTCGTTGCATGTGACAGTAAGGAGCGACTGTTAATGATGGAAAATACTCACTTTATCGTCCATCATTGACATGTTGTTCCTTTTCAAAATATCGTTGAATGTTGAGCTTGCAGGTTATTCCTCGTTCCCGAGGCAGCAAACATCGCTACGTGTGACACCTCGGGAACGACGAACTACAGCTTACCTGCGGCCACCGGCAATGCGGAAGGAAGGAGGTGGGCGGGATGTAACGTCCCACTCATCTCCGCCCCTCCGCATCGATTGGGCGGCCGCTTAGTGACACCGTTGTAACGCCACACAAACCTCCCCCTTAGAAAAGAGGCGGTTCATCAGCAACAGCAACGTCGCAAGGCAGGTAAGTCCATGTGACGGCTCCTAACGATATTGTGCACCACGGGCAGCGATTTGCCCGTGACACAAACAACGGGAGTGGGTGCTTTCACCAGCAATATCGCTAGCGATATCGCTGCGTGTAACACCCCCTTTAGACATGTCAAAATCCAACATGCCTGATCATTTTATCTCCCAGTATTTGCAGTCAAGAGAATTCTATTCATTGTAGATGATAAGTAAGGTTTTGCTCTTTTTACAAACCATCATAAACGCCAAGAAGCCATCCCAAAAAGGCCGCCCCAAAAATGGGTATTACACTATAGATAGCCCCTAAAGGGATTGTTCCATTTTAGAAAATTCCAGTCACCAGGTGCAGTTTGTTATAAAAATATAACATGCTTTACTCACCATCCCCAGGTCCAGTGCAGAGTCTGATATTGGCTGCAGCACTGATGTCATGTCGACAGTGTGGTGGCCAATTAGTAATATCATTGGCTCTGAGACAGCATTTTCACTACATGAGAAGGGTCACTGAGATTGGTAATCGGCTTCTTCTTTGTTGACTTGACGTCAGCGCTGCAGCCAATATCAAAAACCAAGAACAGTTGTGGAGTCTCAGTGCTTGGCCCGGGGATGGTTGGTAAAGCATAGTTTATTTTTTAATAAATCAAACTGTGCCCAAAAAACAGAGTTGTTTTTCAAAAAAAGGACAACCTCTTAAAGGACAAATTTAAAAATATACTAAAGGTGAATGAGTACATTTTACTATTAGCAAAGAAAAATGTTGAGAAGAAATGTCGATTTTTAAAATGCACCCATAACTGAGTATTTTCCTATTATAACACATCTGTAGAAACAACTTTAGTACAATATTTAAAGTAATACTTAGGTAACGCTTGGAGCGGATTGACAGTCTCGTTGTTCTCTTCTCGTCTAGTACAACTCTCTAACAGTACCACCAATGGACTGGTTCAGATCAAAGTTCAGGCCAAATGGCATACAGCTTGTGCAGATCTCTGGACTGAAGAAGTCTCTAATAATATATGTCATCAACTGGGATTGGGGTAAGTGAACAAGAACCTTAAATACACATAACATATATAGAGAGTCTACTATGCAATAATTTTAGGACCATATCTAGAGATGATTGGATCAAGCAAAATTCAGATTTGTCTTATAGTGCTTGTTAATCCTGAGATAATCTCTGCAAATGTAATCTCCATATTATGTTCTGGACCCCAGAGCATAATAAACATAATATGTAAAAATTAAAAACTCCTCATACTCATCCTTTACCCTCCTGTTCCTCCGCTACTTACTGCCACCTGTACAATTTTTAACGCATCTTCTGACACTCCACCACGTACTTTGAAGTCATCAGTCCTAACTGGCTGTGCCTGACTTCTCAGCATCCTGGCACTTGAGCAGTTTTTATTCAGGCATGGGAGAAATGATCGCCGCACTTTATGACTTTCCACATGCCTGCACAGCACCCTCGCATGTTCCATGACATTGGGACATCAGTGTCACGTCTCCATCAGAGTCCACTCCTGCGACTTCTGCTTCGATCTCCAGGCGGCGCCGTGTTCCCGCTGAGGATAGTGCTGGTGATAGGAGAGGAGTCAGTGCCCATGGCTCTGGTAAAGATGGTTGACCTCGGGGAAATCAACATCCAACATCACGGAGACACCATCACGTGTTTCTCAACGCAGTGACACTAGAACAAGGCCCCCTGGGAAAATATGCAATACAAGAATGCCGCGGAGACACCATCACATGTGTCTCAACGCTGGCAGGAAACTAGCCAGGTCTTTCACCGGGAAGGAACAACCACGGGAAGGGCAGTCTCCAGTCAAGGAAACCGCCTATACCAAACATGGTATCCATCCACAGACAGCTGTTTCAGGGTATTTGCCCCTCATCAGTGTGGAGTAGGAAACTGACTATTGGGAGCAATGCCTAGTAGAAGTCTACATAGGTAAAGATGGTTGACCTCGGGGAGATCAACATCCAACACCGTGGAGACACCATCACGTGTTTCTCAACGCAGTGACTCTAGAACAAAGTCCCCTGGGAAAATATGCAATACAAGAATGCCGTGGAGACACCATCACATGTTTCTCAATGCTGGTAGGAAACTAGCCAGGTCTTTCACCGGGAAGGAACAATTTGCCCTCATCAGTGTGGAGTAGGAAACTGGCTAGTGGGAGCAATGCCTAGTAGAAGTCTACATAGGTAAAGATGGTTAACCTCGGGGAAATCAACATCCACAGAAACATGTGATGGTGTCTCCACGGCATTCTTGCATTGCATATTTTCCAGGGGGCCTTGTTCTAGTGTCACTCCTTTGAGAAACACATGATGGTGTCTCCGTGGTGTTGGATGTTGATCTCCGTGAGATCAACCATCTTTACCTATGTAGTCTTCTACTAGGCATTGCTCCCACTAGCCAGTTTCCTACTCCACACTGATGAGGGGCAAATACCCCGAAACAGCTGTCTGTGGATGGATACCATGATTGGTATAGGCGGTTTCCTTGACTGGAGACTGCCCCTCCCGTGATTGTTCCTTCCCGGTGAAAGACCTGGCTAGTTTCCTGCCAGCGTTGAGAAACATGTGATGGTGTCTCCGCAGTATTTTTGTATTGCATATTTTCCCAGGGAGCCTTGTTCTAGTGTCACTGCATTGAGAAACACGTGATGGTGTCTCCGCGGTGTTGGATGTTGATCTCCCTGAGGTCAACCATCTTTAACTACATGGCTCTGGTAGGTGCAGGCTCCGATCATCCACTCATCCACTAAGCTGGGTTTCCCTGGGACCTGCAGTACCACTGGCTGACTGTAGGTGATATGTGTCTTCCAGCTGAAGTTACACCATTTAGCTACAGCCAATGGGAAGACACCACACCCTTTTAATTGTCCCTCCTGTCTGTTGGTCACTGCCAGACATAGTTCTGTAATCTTGCTTCTTGGTTCCCATCCCGCTCTGTTCTTTATTGTGATTCATGTGTTTTTACCTCTGCCTGTTTTGACCACTCTCCTGCCTGCCGTTTTTGTACCTCACTACCAGATCCGGATTTGACTTTTGCCTGTTTTTCTGATTACGTCCTTGCCTGCCTGATTTTGTCCCTGTTCTGCATTTCCTGGTTTGACCCTGCCTGACTACTACTCTCATCGGACTGCAGCCTTCCACAGGTAGTGATCACTGGGGCTCTGTGTAATTCCAAATCCCTGTATAGGGGTTAAAGGGTTTCAGGGTTTTTCGGGTCCTGCTTTGTGAGCGGCTTTCTTCTAGCCTGTCCGTTCCTGCCAGTCTGAGTTTGTGGTTCCAGGCAGGTGTTACAGTCAGGAGCAGCCTGAAAGTACCAAAGATTGCAATGCAATGGATGCAATTTATCCATCACAAACAAATGTCCGCGAAAACGTTAGCTGGGCGGCATCCTCACCACGCATTTTCAAAACATCTCTACTACTTATTCTTGTTGAAAACTATCAAAAAACAAAACTTTGTGTAGTGAATTAAACTGGCCACACGTGTCAGATGGTAATTAGCACTGAACAGAATGAATTAGTACAATAAATTGAACGGCCTTTTCAGCACTTGAATCCACTATTGATTTTCTAGGAACACAACTATGGAAGGTCAGTGAATGCGATAAATCTACTTTACCATGAATTGACTACACAACTGTATTTAAGCCCATTCTCACAAATTCCTAGAAGAACTAATACAGATGCTTGACTCTTTCTAGACAATAGATGTTTCTAGTGTCTGTAAAGTAATCCCAGCACTCAGAGGCGTCAGGTACAGAACCTTAATGTAGAATGAAGCTCTGGATCATAAAGGGCTCAGTAATTAGTCTGATGGGTGTAGAGACGAGACAATAACTACTTGTACAACACAACCATACAAAAGGCTTTTACCTCTTCTTCATACAGTGTATTGCAGAAATGCAGCATATTGTAAGGGAGGAATCCCAAGCTCCTGTATAGAAGGCTGACATTTTACAGCCAACACGTGGTCTAATAAATCCATTTCAGATGAGTAATATCACAATGAAAATCTTAGTTATAATTTGTTTCACTGTGGATATACAGGCCCACTGCTCAGACATGTATTAATATTAATCTCCTACAATATATAGAATATGATAATTATTTTAGAGGGTTAACAAATAGGTAAATACAAGGATGGATGGATGGATGGATGGATGGAAAGATGCAAAGATGGATGGAAAAATGGATAGATGCATGGATGGTTGCATAGATGGATAAATGGATGGATAGATGGATGGATGGATGGATGCATGGATGGATGGATGGATGAATAGATAAATGGATGAAAAAATGGATAGATGGATGGATGGAAAGTTGAATGGATGATTGGATGGATGGATGGATGGTGGAAAGATGCATGGATGATTCAAGAGACAGATTGATAGATGTATGGATCGATGAATGGATAAATGGATAGATTAATGGAAAGATGGAGGATGGATGGCTGAATAGATGGATGGATGAATGGATGGATAGATGGATGAAAGATGGATGGATAGACAGATGGAAATATGGATGGATGACTGAATAGACAGATGGATAGATGGATGGATGGATGAAGGATAGATAGATAGATAGATAGATGGATGAATGGATAGATGATGGAAAGATGGATAGATAGATGGATGGAAAGATGGATGGATGGATGACTGAATAGACGGATGGATGGATAGATAGATAGATAGATAGATGGTTGGACAGATGGATGGATGGATGACTGAATAAACGGATGGATGGATAGATAGATAGATAGATAGATAGATAGATAGATAGATAGATAGATAGATAGATAGATAGATGGATGGATAGATAGATGGATGGATGGATGACTGAATAGATGGATGGATAGATAGATAGATAGATAGATAGATAGATAGAAAGCTAGTTGCATACATAGATAGCTGGACAGACAGATGAACGGAGTGAGAAAAAGACAGACAAACAGATTACTAGATAGATTGAAAAAGCAGCATGTGTTGTACATCGGAAAAAAGAAATAGAGGTGCAAAACTTCTGAAACATAAGAATAACCTGAATAGCAGAAATAAAAAAAATTGAAGCAGGAAATTAGAATTCTCTTTAATGACCCATATGGCAACTTTTCAGTTCATAGTGTGAATTTTTCTCAAGGCTCGAGCAGGTTCACACTAGGAACTGAAACGTCACCAGTATGCAAATAAAATAATTATAATTTGCACTATTTTTGGAGCGCTGCTTTCCTCTTTTCTTTCTACTAGATATATAAAATAGATGTAGGATAAGCATGTATTTATTAGATCTGATATTCATCTGTAAGACTAATTTACATGCCTTACAAATGAAAGTACCACTTGAGCGGGGTTTTTTTCAGAACTAGAGTGGCACTTTAAATGTAAGTTACCTGCCCCCGGGTCTTATACTCACCTTCCAGTAGCTTCATTGTTTTTCAGTCCACCAGCGCCATTATGCCCGTAACTTCTAACTGGCCGGAAGTCAGAAGTTACATCACAGGTAAGGGCCATTTCAAACATCCGGCATTTTGCCATATTGACGGATCCGGCACACTCCAGTACAGTTTAATACAGTACAATGGCATCTCGGCAACCCCCGGTCACATGCTGTCATGTGACCGGAGCATGTGACCGGAGCTTGTTGCGCTGCCATTGTACTGTATCATACTGTACTGGAGTGTGCCGGATCCGTCAATCCAGCGAAATGCCGGTTGTGTGAAACGGCCCTAACTAGAAGACAGGGGCAGGTGACTAAAGGGTACTTTACACACAACGATATCGCTAACAATATATCGTCGGGGTCACGGTGTTCGTGACGCACATCCGGTGTTGTTAGCGATATCGTTGTGTGTGACTAAAAGGAGCGACATTCAATGATCGCAAAAATGTCAAAAATCGTTGATTGTTGACACGTCGCTCCTTTTCATAATATCGTTGGTGGTGCATGCCGCAGGTTGTTCGTCATTCCTGTGGCACCACACATCACTGTGTATGACACCGCAGGAACAATGAACATCATCCTACCTGCATCCACCGGAAAGGAGGAAGGAAGGAGGTGGGCGACATGTTCCGGCCGCTCATCTCCTCCCCTCCTCTTCTATTGGGTGGCTGTTTTGTGACACCGCTGTGACGCCGAACGCACCTCACCCTTGAAGGAGGGATTGTTTGGCAGCAACAGCGATGTTGCTTAACAGGTATGTGCGTGTGACGCTGCCGTAGCGATATTGTTCGCTACGGCAGCGATCACCACATATCGCACAAACGACGGGGGCGGGTGCTATCGCTCGCGACATCGCTAGCAATCACTGGCGATGTCGCAGTGTGTAAAGCACCCTTTAGATTTAAAGCGCCACTCCAACGGGGAAATAGAAAAATACTGGAGTGGTGCTTTAAGGAGAAACACTAATACGCAGTGGAAAACCAAAGGATAAAAAATAGAAATACAAAGAGCACAGAATCCTGGTTTAGGGCAGTCAAGGGAGTTCATAGCGTAAATTTGTCTGAAAGAAACAAGTGCATTTACTTTATTTCAAAATAGAGAAAAGTATATTGCTCATTTCACCGGGGCTTACCATGTATTTCTTTATTCTTATATTTTCGTTTTGTCCTCTGGGCTTGTACCAAATTTTTTTGCAGTTTGGTTTCATATAAAAAACTTGTCTACACCACTCAGTACAGCATTCCCAATTCTGTAAGTGTCTCATGCCTCAAAAAGCCTCATAAATCCTTATTTCATATATTTTTCCATTGTCTTGTACAAGGTGCAGTCCTTTTGAAAGATTCAGCAGTTAAGTAAGTGAGAAGTTTGAAAGCGAGAGAAATTCATCTGTTATATAGTTGAAAATGTCTGTATTGTTTTACGAAGAATCAGTTTTCTTTTACAGAAAAAGGTGTCAAAAAATCAGCATAATTCTCATACGAGATTATTTTAACTTTTCAAGGTGCTTACAAAAAATAATCTTAAAGGGACAGTGTCATCAGAAAATGACCTTTTTTTAAATCATGTTTTATGTTTTAAATGCATTATTTAACCTTATTCGGCAAAGTTTTTTCTCCATATTACAATCTTAATTTACAATAAAAAAAAATAGAAATTTTGCAATTCTCACACTGACCACTGGGGATTTTTTAGACTTTAACTTCCTGTTCTTTGAGAAAATACACATGTGCATTAGCAGCAAGAGACCAACTCCAGCCCTATATTTTCTACTGATGCAAATAATAGGTATGAGCAAAGTGAAAGCTGCACACCAAATTCAGAGAAATATGAATAAGCATAATTGCTCTATAATACATAAAGAAATAAAAAATACAATTATCCATATGAAAAAATGAAAAGATTGAAAATGTGACATTGCGTGACTGCTAAGGATTATTTGAAAAAAAGAGATATTTTGCTAATGTATTGATCAATTAATTACTGCCCGATAACCACTTCACGGTAATCTCTTATTTATCGTGTCCCTAACCAAATGTTACCTCTGCATGGTTAAAACCTGCTTGTGTATGGGAAGTCAGGGACCTGGCTATATAGGAAATTGAATAAACATGGCTGAAGGGCGGGACTTGGTGCAGCTTTCACTTTATATAAATTGTGTATTTTTAGCTAGCACCCTATTCACATTTGCAATGGTGTTCCAGCAGTCTTTTTGATTGTTATGCAGTTTTTTTTTGTCTGGGAACCCAGTCCCGCCCTTCAGTCATGTATATTCATTTTCCTATATAGCCAGGTCCCTGGCTTCCCATACACAAGGAGGCTTTATCCACACATAGAGGTAACATTTGGTTAGGGGCCCGATAAAAAACAGATTACCATGAAGTGGTTATCGGGCAGTAATGAATTGACCAATACATTAGCAAAATATTTCTTTTTTTCAAATAATCCTTAGCAGTCATGTAATGTCACATTTTCAATTTTTCCAATTTTTCATATGGCTAATTACGTTTTGCATTTCTTTATGTATTATAGAGCAGTTATGCTTATTCATATTTCTCTGAATTTGGTGTGTAGCTTTCACTTTATATAAATTGTGTATTTATAAGCTAGCACTCTGTTCACATTTGCAGTCTTTTTGGTGGGCATGTATAAAGGTCACCGGGAAGGACGCTATAGCAAGGTCAGATGTGACTTCATCTATTCAGAATGGTGGATCCGGTGTATAGAAGTTCTACTTCTGTGAACTCTTTCTAAAAGAACAGGAACTACAATCCTAAAATGACCCATGGCCAGTAGGAAAATAGCAAGATTTCTAAATTTGTTTTATAACACCTTCCCAACCTTAGACATACTGGGTACGTCCTGCTTGTCGGGAACTTCCCGACCTTTGACTACCCAAGTTGCTGTGCACACGTGATCTTCACTGGGGACTCAGCTTATCTGACAGCAAAGCCCTGGCTGTCAAAGCCATGGATGATCACAATGCCATCACTGGCTGTTTAATTCCCTAAATTTTGTGATTGATATTGATTGCAGCTTTTAGGGGTCTGGGAGAGGAATTCTGCTCCTCTTCCCTCAGATTGGTGATTGTGATCATGAGGACCCGATGTTTGCCATGGTGACCTGAGCTTATGATGGTGATCTCCTGCTCAATAAGCTATAGACAGCATCTGGTATCAAGCCAGGAGCATGATCCCAAATGCTTTTGTCAGAGCTACACTGAATGCCAAATTGTATTGCAATAATCGATGAAAATAGCAGCCCACAGCAGCCGCCCTAGAATTGGTGCATGCATTATATGCGTCAATTTTCATGCTTTACCTGGCTCATCCTGATTGCCATCATGCAGTGGCAATTGAGGTAATATATGGGTTTAAGGTCACCTATAAAATGTTACAAAGCACATCTACCATCAAGCCCTTAGTTTGTTATGGAGAGACATCTATTAATATCCCTGTAAGTCAAAAGAAATGAACACTCAGAAAAATCATTTTTAACCCACAAAACACCCCTGCAGGCCCGACGTAATCCACACATGATCCCACGATGATCACGGCTCTGCTACATCTGGAGCCTGCAGTAATGGAAAATGCTATTGATCTTTACAGCCTCTGGGACACACTGACGTCAGCAGGGAAGCCTCAGCTGTGAGAAGCAGTGACATCAGTAAGTTCAACAGAGGTCACATCCGGGCTCCCACAGAACCAACTGTGACTGCCGGTGAACCCACTGCCAGATTGATGAACTGTCAGATTGAGGGACATAGCTGCACTGCAATCTGGCAGCGGGTTCAACTGAGTTCACTGAGAGCAGCGGTGATTCCCCGTGTTTGAACTTCAGTGTACTGACTGCCAAATTTCCTGACTGCTGTGCTGTTGTGTCCTTCAATCTGGCAGTTCAGCAATCCAGCAGCGGGTTCACAGGAGGTCAAAGTTTGTACCGTGGGAGCCCGACTGTGACATCCTGTGAACTAACTGACATTGACCCTTCTCACAGCCATGCTCACTGCTGACATCAATGTGTCCCAGAGGCTGTAGTGATTGGTTGCAGGCTCCAGATGTAGCAGAGCCAGGATCATCTTGGGACATTGTGTGGATTACATCAGACCTGCAGGGGTGATTTCAGGGTTAGAAAAGGAGTTAGAGGATGCATGTGTTTTTATTTCATACTAGCTGTACTACCCGGCTTCGCCCGGGTTAATAACTGTTGTTAACAAAATAGAATATATTAACATTTCCGGGATAGAATGTATAAATAGAATGTATTAACGCCCGGGATTGTAACTGTCTCTCTGTTTCTCTCCCATTCTCTGTCTGTCTCCCCTCTGTATCTCTCTCTCTCTCTCTCTCTCTCTCTCTATCTCTTTGTCTGTCTGTCTCTTTCCCTGTCTGTCTCTGACTGTCTCTCTCTCTTTCTCCGTCTGTCTCAATCTCTTTCCCTGTCTGTCTATCTCTTTCCCTGTCTGTCTATCTATCTCTGTCACTTTCCCTGTCTGTCTCTTTCCCTGTCTGTCTCTTTCCCTCTCTTTCCCTGTCTGTCTCTTTCCCTCTCTTTCCCTGTCTGTCTCTTTCCCTCTTTCCCTCTGTCTCTTTCCCTGTGTCTGTCTCCTTGTATCTGTCTCTTACCCTGTCTATGTCTGCCTCTTTCCCTGTCTGTGTCTGTCTCTTTCCCTGGCTGCATTGTGACACGCCAAGATTCCATATAAGGGCGTGGCTGCGCATTCTTCTGACGTTCTGGCTGCACTGTGGCTCCCAGCTCCATTCACTTTAATGGAGGCAGGTTTTTTGGTGAATACCTGTAAAGTGCGGGGTTAAAATTTCCCCTCAAAACATAGCCTATGACGCTCTCGGGGTCCAGATGTGTGAGTGTGCAAAATTTTGTGGCTGTAGCTGCGACGGTGCAGATGCCAATCCCGGATACACACATACATACATAGACAGACACACACACACACACACACATTCAGCTTTAAATATTAGATAAATAATTTTTCTGTGTGTTTATATCTTTTGACTAACATGGTTAGTAATGAGTGTGTCTTATAGACGCCTCCACATTACTAACCTTGAGCTTAATGGCATCTATGATTTTTGGCAATTCACAGCTGTCATCATCCCAATATATTACACTGACTGCCACTGCACCAGGGCAATCGGAGTGCAGAGGGTAAAGCGTCAGAGTTGGTGAATGCGCCAATTCTGGCCAGCTGTAGATTGCTATTTTCAGGCTGGGAGGGGCCAGTACCCAAGGCTTTTCCCACCCTGATAATACAAGCCTCTAGCAGTCAGCTTTACTTTGGCTGGTTAATATTTATCTACATATTTAAAAAAAAATGCCTTGAGATCCCTTCTATTTTTGATAACCAGCCATGATAAAGCAGACCACTGGGAGTTGCAGCCTGTAGTTGTCCTCTTTTAGCTGCACTGGTTATTAAATATATGTACCACACCATTTTTTTCTTTTTACACCTCAATACAGAAAACTTGTCTGCAACCAATCACAGAAAACTACACAGAGGGTGGGGGGCATGTATAATAGCAGTCTGCAATCAATCACAGATTGCTAGCATAGAATGTGGGTTGGGGAAGCAGTGAATATTCATGAAGCTTAATGAGCAGGCCCAGAAAAGAGTCTGACTACAGTGTTATCCTCTAGAAAACATGGAACGTATAACTGTCCAGCTTTTACCCCCATTTAGCTTCCTTTTGAAGCCACCTTGTCCTTACTATGACAATTATACAGCACAGAACTTTTCATTCCCATTGACTTGGGATGAAGTTCGAGTCAAGTTCGGTTCCAGAACCAAACTTTTTTGTCAGTCATTGCGGATTCAGCAAACCCGAATATCCATGGGTCCGCTCACCTCTAGTTTAAAGCAGACTCATCAGATTCTGTTTTAGTTTTGCCTAAGTTGGTAAAAGCCTTTTGATATGAAGATTTCCGCTGTTCCTATGTAAATGCCCTCCAGCTACTTTTACTAGGTGCATTTGCTTTTTTTTTTGGCTTGTTACATTAAAATGTCAGCAATTTAGTCTGATGTTGATAATATCCACTTTAGGAATGGCCCATGTTCATGGATCATTTCGCTCTGTCACACTGACGGACACATTAGTGTAGTGTGAGAGCAATTCTACTCACGGAGCGTGCCTTTGAGGCTACCTGAGGCACTGCTTTCAGGCAACAAGTAAATGTCAGAAAAAATGCAGGCAACATATATACATATATATTACATTATTTAACCAGTATATACAGTAGATACAAAGATATTTTGATGTTGCTCTGTTTGAAGTAAAATTTTAAGATGTTCTTTTCTCCTTTATACATTTTTTTTTCATCTTTTAGTAGACATCAAGGTAATACGACATAATTTATATGGCCAAGATTTTCTGGCAAGTATTTACCTCGCCAGGTGAATGAAGTATATGTAGGGAATAACTTTTTCAATACACTGCTGTAATGGAGCAACTTTGCAGATCATTGTTATTATAGAATTGGCTACAATTTTCTAGCTTTTGTTGTTTTTTAAATCTTTGTGCCTCCATGGTAACAGACTGCAAACAAACTATGTGTAGTCTGAACCTGCAGTTACTCTTTTCCATTTATTTCTTATGTGGATGATGTCCCCTTGTTATTCATCACTAATGGGAAGACGAATGGCTTGTAAGGCTCATAGCAGGTGCTAAGGATGGTCCACAACCCCAATCAGATCACTATACACTCAATGGGTTGTAGCAATGTTTAGTTATTATTTTAAAGAATTATCAGGATGTCAGCGTTTAAGTAACTGATATCTAAAATGCTAAATGGTAGCAAAATGTTGCAATAGCAAACTTAGAAAAAAATCAAGCAATGCAGAGATAATCCCATAAGTCTAAGGGGTGCTTTACACGCTGAGACATTGCTAGCATCGGCTAGCGATGTGCGTGCGATAGCACCCGCCCCCGTCGGTGGCACGATATGTGGTGATCGCTGCCGTAGCGAACATTATCGCTACGGCATCGTCACACGCACATACCTGCTCTGCGACGTCGCTATGACCAGCGAAACGCCTCCTTTCAAAGGGGGCGGTTTGTTCAGCGTCACAGCGACGTCACAGCAGCGTCACTGAACCGCTGCCCAATAGAAAAGGAGGGGAGGAGATGAGCGGCCAGAACATGCTGCCCACCTCCTTCCTTCCTCCTTTTCCGGTGAACACAGGTAAGGAGATGTTTGTCATTCCAGCGGTGTCACACATAGGGATTTGTGCTGCCGCAGGAACGACAAACAACATCGTTACTGCAGCAGCAACGATAATTGGGAAAAGGGGGTGATGTCACCGATGAGTGATTTTGAACATTTTTGCGACGATTCAAAATCGCTCATAGGTGTCACACACAACAACATCGCTAAAGCGGCTGTGCGTCACAAATTCCGTGACCCCAATGAGATCGCTTTAGCGTGTAAAGCCACCTTTAGGGTCTATTTGGGTCAGTTTTTCATCTACTTTTGTGTTTTGCACTTTTTTTCTTTGCACCCAATCTGTTATTTTATTTGCACCTTTCTTGAGGTCTATTTTATATTTGCTTGCCTTTTTTAATTTTTCCTTTTAATGTTTTCTTTGTGGGTAATGTATAAAAATGATAAATATTCTACCCTTATTCATTGCCTTGTGAGTTTTGACTCCCCACATGTTTGGTGCCTCATTCTGAGCTTTTAAACATGCACAGTAAGGCTATAGGTCATCTAATGAATGCCCCTATTCTGGGGTGGCTGCGTGCTGCTATTTTTAAGCTGGGTGGGCCCAATAACCATCGGCCTCCCCAGCCTCAGAATACCAGCCCCCAGCTGTGTACTTTACCTTCTATGGGCATCAAAATTAGGGGCGAGACCCCATAATGGTTTTTTTTAAATTATTTTTTTAAAAAATGAAGAAAACACATATGGTCCCTCATATTTTTATACATAGCCAAGATAACAGGTGGAGCTAGAGGCTACAGCGTGTAGCTGTCTGCTTTATCTCCACTGGGTATCAAAATATGGGGGACTCTATGCCATTTTTTCCGATTTATTTATTTATTTTTTCACTCCACTGCTTGACGCAGGCCGACAGTGTGAGGGCAACCAATCAGACACTGCGGGTGGGTGGGTGAAGCTTTGAATATTTATAAGGGTTAATTATCAGACCCAGAAGCAGTGTGACAGCCGTGGGAAACTCAGTAAGTATAAATCTCCCGATTTAAAGATGGCACATATTTTTTTACACATTCAGTATTTGTTTTCGGACATTTCTGCCCAAATCTGCAGCTCCTTGCCAAAAAAAAACTCACCGTAACCACATCAAAACACATAAGATGTTGGTGCATTTTTTGCCAGGAGCTGCAGATTTTGGGTATCAATGTCTGCAACCAAATACTCAATATGCAGCCTACATAGGTTCACAGCAAACACAACACAAGTCCACACACCCATCAAAGACCAATCAATTATTGTAGTGTGCCAGGGCATCTGGGGTCAATCCCTCATCCAGGACTACACTTCCCTGCCTGATTAACAGGTCAGTGGCTAGAATAGAAGAGAGTTCTTGACCTGTCAATCAACCAGAAGGGAGTTTTGCCAATTTGGAAAAACAAGAGCTATAAGTGCATTGTCACACCCCAGTGCATTTCCATCAGAACTTTTGCAAATATTCTCTTCAGGGAGGAAGTAGACGAATTCTAGTGCCACCTATTGGAAGTAGCAATCCTAAAAGTCAAAAGTGACCCCTTAATGAACCTTGTCATATGACTTCGAATTTTTGCCAGATAACAAACTCAATTTGCAGACACGGTGTTTCGGGGTGATTGCCCCTCATCAGTACAAAGTATGAGATCTGATCTGGTTGTATGAGAAGCTAAGACGGGATCTAAGGGGAAAACTTTTCTACTTGTGGAGATTGACACACTAATCTGGCATGCCAGTAGTAAGGAGACTTATAGCTGCAATGCTCCTCTGGGAAATATGCAAATTGTCTCTTCAGGGAGGAAGTAGATGAACTTTAGTCCTACCTATTGGAAGTAGCAATCCTAAAAGTCAAAAGGGACCCTTTAATGAGCCTTGTCCTATGCCTTAAAAATTATGCCAGATCAGATCCTCAATTTGTAGCCATGGTGTTTAGGTGTGATTGCCCTCCTCATCAGTGCAAAGTATGAGATCTGATCTGGCTGTATGAGAAGCTAAGACAGGGGTCTGAGGGGAAAACGTTTCTTCTTGTGGAGACTGACACACCAATCTGGCATGACAGCATTGCAATTATAAGTCTCTTCAATACTAGCATGCAAGATTGGTGTGTCAGTCTCCGCAAGGAGAACAGTTTTCTTCTTAGACCCAGACAGAACGTCAAAGCACGATTTCTCACTACAAAAGCAGCCCTTTAGGGTCATAAAGGGATTGACTGGCTTATAAATGAAAGGGCTACACAGTCAAATTAATTAATTGGGAGTAAAAATTCCTGACAGGTTCCATTTAAAGTTAAACTAATTTTGATTTTTAGATATTGCAGTTTCTCTGATTCACAAAAGCACAATCTATGGGTCTTTCACTCTTGTGTGCATGCTCAAGAGATGAGCACTTCTGGGTATTGGTTTGAGTGATCAGTGAGTTCTCAGAAAACAGACACCCTCCCTGATGAACAGTGCTTAAAGAAGCCACATTATATTTCAATATTATCTATGTTTACTAACAGACAACATTTCTGGAATTCAAAAAATTCAAATGTAGCTTAAACTAATTTCCTTCAGATAGGAAAAGTTCCTTCATTACCAGCAATTAGACAGATCCTCGTATGAACGTGTGACATACCAATAACCAATTTTGATTCAATCTAATTGGGAAAATATGTCTTTTGTAGAATTGTTACAGTATAGACAGTAACGAAGCGGTTGTGAATTTTTGGATGAAATTCTTCTTCTCTGAAATGCAAACAGTGGACATATGTGATGATATTTGATGTCTTCAAAAAGAATAACTGATCATATTGTTTCATAAAGTATTCTTATTTATTTTATTGTTTATGTATTTAAGGATATACAATACATTTTCATCTCTAAACAATATAAAGCAAACACTCTGTCATACAATATTATGTAAGCTTTTGATGCAGCAGCCTCGCATTGAGTGCTTTAATTAGATTATCTTCAATATTATTTACATTTAAATCATCTCAAAAAGGTGGAAATTGACAATTACGGTAGATAAAAGACCTTTTTCTCCATTTGTAACTACAGTATGTCTGATATTGAAGTTTACGTCTATATTGGATGCATTTTCATCCAATTTCACAGAACTAACTTCTCAACTTAATTTTTACAGGATGCAGAAAAATAGTAATGTACAATAAAAGGTGAAAGTAATAAAGGTTATGGGCTATAAGTACTGGTAATTTTGTAAATTATTGTTATAGCAGCATTAGGTTTTTTTTTGTTTGCTTTTTAGTCTCACTTATCGCAATTACAGAGACTCTTTTGTGCTTTTTGTAAGAAAAAATAAGTAAAAGATGACTAATATTAAAAAAAGTATATGCAGCTGCTAAAACAGGACAAAGCATTTCTGTTTTATCATAAGAAAAAAACATTTTCGGAATAATTGAATGAGGAAATGGAGCTCATAAATGTATTTATTTATTGTGACTAGTACATTTTTTTTCTCAGATAGCAAATTACTTTCTTTTTTCACAGTAGAGCATGAGATTAATTATTAGATCATGAAGTATAACTTTTAGAAAATAGAGATTTAGAATGGGAATAATAAATGATCAATTTAACTTGAATAAGTCTGATTCTCTGAAAATTTTTGAAACTTCTCAGATCATTGTTTTTTATTTTCAATAGATAGATAGGGATAGACTGATAAGGCCACTTTACACATAGCGACATTGCTAGCGATGTCGATGGTGAAAGCACCCGCCCCCGTCAGTTGTGCATCACAGGCAAATCGCTGCCAGTGGCGCACAATATTGCTAACACCCGTCACACATACTTACCTGCCTAGCGATGTCGCTCTGACCGGCAAACTGCCACCTTTCTAAGGGGGCGGTACGTTCGGCTTCACAGCAGCGTCACTAAGCGGCCGCCCAATAGAAGTGGAGAGGCGGAGATTAGCTGGCCGAACATCCCGCCCTCTTCCTTCCTTCCTCATTGCAGGCGGCCGCAGGTACTGTGATGTTCCTCATTCCTGCGGTGTCACACATAGCGATGTGTGTTGCCGCAGGAACGACGAACAACCTTCATCCTGCAACAGCAATGACATTTGGGATTAGAACGACGTGTCAACGATCAATGATTAGGTGAGTAATTTTTACCGTTAACGGTCGTTCCTGCGTTTCACACGCAACTACATTGCTAACGAGGCCGGATGTGCGTCACGAATTCCGTGACCCCAACGACATCTCGTTAACAATGTTGTTGCATGTAAAGCTCACTTTAGATAGATAGATGGATAAATGGATAGATGGATGGATCCATAGATGGATGGATAGATAGATGGATGGATAGATAGATAGATAGATACATAGATAGATAGATAGATAGATAGATGATTAGTGATGCGTGGACCCAAACTTAGAGTTCGGTGTTAGTAACCCAAAACAGACTTTACAAAAAATATCAGTGGTCGAGTTCGAAGTTTGGTCACTGTACATATGCTAACCACTCAAGCGATCATTACTGTGATCGGGTACGCTTGGTGCTCAGCCCAGTGCAAGCCTGTTGCAGTGTTTAAATGGCTCCAACTGAGGGGGAGGAAATCAGAGTTATCAGATGTAGTGTGTACAAAAAAAAAAAAATTTCCACCCTCCGTCCTCAGGACATGCTCTGTTTATGGCTTGCTGTACGTGGACAGAAAGTTGAATTGCCCAATTACTGACTTCCAATGGAGTTCAGGTCAAGTCCAGGTCCAGAATAAAACTTTATCTAAAGTCTGGCTGTTCCGGCAAAACCTGAACTTGCACAGGTTTGCTCATAAAAGATATGAAAGATATTAGCTAGATATGAGATAGATAGAATTTAATTTATCCCAAGTGTAAATATCATTCCAAACACAATACAGAGCCTTCTAGACAGATATATAGGCAGATAGATAGTTATTCTATCATATTTTTTGGCCTATAGAAAGCACTTATTTTCCTACAAATTTGGGCAGAAAATAGGGGTGCATCTAATAGTCTGAATGTACATGGCTCGCTGTGTGGGGGCAGTGGCGGCAATGGACCAGGGTGAAAGGAGGCAGGAGTAAGTGACGTGCAGCGCATGACATCACTGACAAGTGTTCCCAGTCACAGGTGCACTGAAAGCAGGAGGAGGGTCATCAGGAAACTGGCAACAGCAGGAGCAGTAAATATTCATTTCCCCATCAAAGGAAATTTAACCCCTTAACGACCGCGGGCCATAAAATTACGTCCTTGCGGTCATAACGTTACTGCCCGCGGTCTGCCGGCAGCATCATGCTGCGATCAGCGCACATCTCAGCTGATTTTCACAGCTGAGATGTGTGCCTGCTAGGCACGAGCAGAATCGTTATCTGCTCGTGCCGATTAACCCCTTATATGGCGCTGTCAATATGTGACAGCGCCATTATAAGCGCGATCGCGGTAAACTTTTACTTACCGCCCGATACCGGAAGTCACGTGACGCGATCACGTGACTTCCGATAGTTGTCATGGTAGCACAGGGTCATGTGATGACTCCTGTACTACACCTGACTTGCTTTCACTTTCGCTGTGCCAGCGGCACAGCAAAAGAGAAAGAGAGCGTATCTGCTGTTTACAGCCTTGTAGCTGTGATCAGCAGATACTGCAGAGCGATCGGATTGCTGATCGCAATAGCCCCCTAGGGGAACTAGTAAAATAAAAAAAAAAGTTAAAAAAAAAAAAGTTTTAAAAAATTAAAAAAAAAACAAAAAAACCTAAAAGTTGAAATCACCCCCCATTCGCCCCATTGAAAAGTAAAGGGTTAAAAAATTAAAAAATATACACACATTTGGTATCGTCGCATTCATAAACGCCCGATCTATCAAAATATAAAATCAATTAATCTGATCAGTATACGGCGTAGCGGCAAAAAAATTCAAAACTACAAAACGACGTTTTTTTGTCGCCACAACTTTTGCACAAAATGCAATAAGAGGCGATCAAAATGTAGCATCTGCGCATAAATGGTACCGTTAAAAACGTCAGCTCGAGACGCAAAAAATAAGCCATCACTGAGCCAGAGATCCCAAAAAATGAGAACGCTACGGGTCATGGAATATGGCGTAAAACGTGCGCAACTTTTTTCAGACAAACTTCCAATTTTTTTTTAACCCCTTATATAAAAGTAAACCTTTACATGTTTGGTGTCTACGAACTCGCACTGACCTGAGGCATCACATCCACATGTCAGTTTTACCATACAGTGAACACAGTGAATAAAATATCTGAAAAACCATAGTGCTATCGCACTGTTTTTGCAATTTTTCTGCATTTGGAATTTTTTTGCCGTTTTCCAGTACACTATATGGTAAAACTGATAGTTTCATTTAAAAGTACAGCTTGTTCCGAAAAAATGAGCCCTCACATGACCCTATTGACTGAAAAATAAAAAAGTTACGTCTCTCAGAAAAAGAATGGCGGAAAAAAAAAACGGAAAGCGAAAAATCGGCCGGTCGTGAAGGGGTTAATATTCACTGTGCCCCATGACCATAATCCTGCCCACATCCTGGCATAGAAGTCAGTCATAGTAAATGACTGTGAACATTTTTACTATCACTGACGTTGGGACCAACAACTTGGCGGATTATTGGTGTGAAGTACAGTGAATATTAATTTCCCTTAAATGGGGAAATGAATATTCACTGCTCCTGTCATTTCTAGTTTCCTGAAGCAGTGACCCTGCTCCTGCCTTTGGCGAGCCTGTGACTGGAGGTACATGGCGGTGATGTCATGCGCTCCACGTCACTTACATCTTGAGGTTTGTTGCTGGCATTAGAGAGGGTAATTGTAATAGCCAATTTATGACAACCCAAGGGAATGGAAATAAATATAGCAACAAGGTTGAAAGTACAAAAATCTCCTAGGAGACACTAATATAAAACTTAACATTTATTAATGACCTTAAATAAAAAGTGAACAGGGTCACTGGTAATCGTGATTTATGTTAAAAGAAAATAACACACATCTGGAGTACGATCCCAGCCTCATATGAGTAAATACCGTCATGTATGATCAATGCAAAAACATACACCATCTGACTGAAGCCATTCAGAGATCGACCCCAGTGCACGCGACACAGATTGAATCCATGCATATAGTGGTCATATAAGACCTACTCCACTCCAAATATAAACTTAGCCCACTCATATAATGGACCTTGGAGTGGTCATGGAAAGTGAGATCCAAACCTGCCACTTAAAATTCAGGAAACCACCCTCATTCAACCGTGGGGGTCCTACTGTAGCAAAAAAGGAAAGGTCTCACCACATCCAGGCGGGCTTCATTCAATTAGTAAACCTGCATCCAATATGCTCATTACTTCGGTTTACTTCAATAGAAAGCAACCTACTTCCAACGCGTTTCATTGAATCTTCAGGGAAGTTTATTAGTAATCAGAGTTTTCCATATTCATAAAAGTAATCAGTCCCCATAGACATTTATTGCCGGACAAATAAATCCTTTGGATCCTGGTCCTAGATCATACTGACCGCCCATTACCGGACGCAGACATGCACGTCCTCCATATGAAATTTCAGTTTAAATGAGCCTGAGAGATTAGCGCAGTTATATCTGTCCTCCTGAAGCTCTGCAATCCAACTGTGGTATGAGGTTTCACAGAGCTGCTAGAGACAGGAGACTACCTGGAGGGAGGGGATTTCCTTACAATCTGGAGAGGAAGGAGAAATGAAAGTAAAAGAGATGTGCCTGTCAGGCCTATTGTATGTGACGGAGGGTTAAATCTCTGAGACAACTTTTTATATCCTTCCCCTGAACAACTACATTGAATAATCTTTGTTTTCAGATCATTTGAGAGTTGTGTGGAGGAGCCCATGATGCCACTCCTCATAGGAGATTCAAATAGGAGAACAACTTGCAAATGGCCACCTTAAATACCTTTTTTCATGATTGGATGCACCTGCCCATGAAGTTGAAAGCTCAATGAGGTTATAAAACCAATTTAGTGCTTTAGTAAGTCAGTAAAAAGTAGTTAGGAGTAGTGTTCAAATCAAGAAATTGATAAGGGTGCCCATACTTTTGCACCGGTTAAATTTTGTTTAAATGCGGATTGCACATTTTCTGTTAGTACAATAAACCTCATTTCAATCCAGAAATATTACTGAGCCCATCAGTTATTAGATATATGAAACTGAAATAACTGGTGCAAAAACCCAAATTGTTATAAAGAAAAAAGGTTAACATTAATAGGGGTGCCCAAACTTTTTCATATGACTGTATAGCAGGATGTGGGACATATATAACAGAAAAGGGCCCAGGATAGGGGAAAATAGTACAGAATTGCGTGACATTGACTCCACAACATTGTCAGTAGCATATCCCCCCAAAATGTTTATTTTCAGCCTTTAAAACCTAAGTGCATCTTATGGTCCAATCCGAAAAATTTGGCAGTATGAAAATAACTTCTAAAACGCATACTGTTGTATAATACAAAGAGGAAGCAGAATACTATACAAAAATGGTTTACTTTGCTGTAATATTTTATTTTTATATATTTAATTATAATTTGTCCAGTGAAAACTATAATGCTCTAATTTCTATAGCATCTTTCTGAATATCAATATATTTAAGATAAAAATAGTTTAAAAATAAAAATGAAATGTGTTTTAAGAAATACTGCTGCAGTTTCATTTATATTTTTTCTTTCATATTTGAAATATTAATATTCCATCATTTAAAGCAAAAAGAAAATATTTTAAATAAAATAATTTAATTGCATCACTTAATAATCTCTTGAGCTATCCCGCTGTAGTATCAATTTCATTTCATTAAAAATGACTGCTCCCCTACTACTCATACATCAGTTTCTCTACAATAAACTATTTTAAGTCATATTAATGTAACTGGTCCCCTTGAGTCATTCAACTTTTTTTTTTTTTAAATTCCTTTCATCTTTCCTTGCTCAGGAAGAGTAGGAAATATCAGTAGCAGCCAGTCAATTTATTTGGCTTAATAGACATTTTGAGATTAATGGAGAAAATTAACATATTTTTTGATCTAAATATGTAATTAGCTCTTTTCTTTATTTTTTTTCCTCGCCTTTTAATATTTAATTACACAAGAAAAAAAAAATATGAGGGATCTTGAAAGAGAATTAAACATCAGGAAAACTACAGACCCGTTATTATTCATTAATTGTTAATATTCAAACTAATCTTTCCCATTAGTATTATGTCTTGTGTGAGTTCTCATTATTTGACCTTCCAGATTCATCTTAACATTGTATTTTAGAATTTTGTACTGCTCCAAGCCATTTATTTCAAATTTAAACAAGGGAAATCACTTTGTTCACTTACAGTTTGAAAGCGTTTCATGCGCATTTTACTGATACCTTATCTTTTTATACTGACACAAAATATTGAGTTATTTTAAGATTAACCTGTTATACAGTTATATATTATTACAAGAGTTCAATTACTTAAGAAAATGCAATTCTTATCTATTAGACAAAACAATCACTGATCTCGGAGAGACCAGCCAGAGAAAACACTGCCGGAAGCCAACGAGGGCGCTCAACACAGTGAAATCCTAGTTTCATTGCCCCCAGGGAAATATGCAAATCAAAAAAGTCCTTGGAGCTTCTGTTAGGAGTCTCGACACAGAAACTAGCCAGATATCCCTCCGGGAAGGACCCAGCCAAGGAGTGGCTCTTTTTAGGAAACCACCATAACCACCAAATTAAGTGGCCCTTTTAGTCAATATCCAACTCTTTGAAAAGTTTAAAGATATGACAAGGGAAATACCAAGGCCAGGTATCCATCCACAGACAGCTGTTTCGGGGTATTGCCCGTCATCAGTGTGGATTAGGATTCTGGCCAGGTGGGAGCAATGCCTAGTAGACCAACAATCTAATATATAAAGCTGAATGTGTATATGTGTGTGTGTGTGTGTGTGTGTATGTGTGTATGTATGTCCGGGATTGGCATCCACACCGTCGCAGCTACAGCCACAAAATTTTGCACCCTCACACTTCTGGACCCCGAGAGCGTCATAGGCTATGTTTTGAGGGGAAATTTTAACCCCTCTCTTTACAGTTATTCAACAAAAAAAACCTGCCTCCATTAAAGCGAATGGAGCTGGGAGCCACAGTGCAGCCAGAACTTCAGAAGAATGCGCGGCCACGCCCTTATATGGAATGTTGGCGTGTCACAATGCAGCCAGGGAAAGAGAGACACAGAGCCACGCCCTTATATGGAATGTTAGCGTCTCACAATGCAGCCAGGGAAAGAGACAGACACAGACAGGGAAAGAGGCAGACACAGACAGGGTAAGAAACAGACATAGACAGGGTAAGAGACAGACACAAAGAGACAGACACAGACAAAGAAACATACTGACAGGGAAAGAGACAGACAGGGAAAGAGAGGGAAAGAGACAGACATGGAAAGAGACAGACAGGGAAAGTGACTGATAGATAGACAAACAGGGAAAGAGATAGATAGACAGACAGGGAAAGAGATTATGACAGATGGAGAAAGAGACAGAGACAGTCAGGGAAAGAGACAGACAAAGAGAGAGAGAGAGACAGAGAGATATATACAGAGGGGGAGACAGACAGAGAATGGGAGAGAAACAGAGAGACTGTTACTATCCCGGGCAGTGCCGGGTGCTATGTTGTGAGGCGAAATTTTAAACCTGCGCGTTCCAATTTACCAATCAATTTGGCCCCTATCTACATAATGGGGAAAAAGTGAAATGAAAAGTTTTGGGGGCAAATTGACAGCTGCCAGATGTGAACAAGGGGGACTTAAAGAATAAGAGTGATGGCGCCAAAGAGTATATACCGTACAGTTGCTAAGGTGGGGCCCCAACATGGGATACTCACCACACTTGGGGATATGAACACACACACACACAAAATGCACCACACACTACCACGCACTTGAACACATATACTACCCTCAGCACACATTTCACCACACATACACCAACCTCGCCACATAATCGCCCTAAAACACACACAAGTCTGGTATTATCCTTCAAAAATAAAAATCTGATTAATAAGCAGCCAAACTACAAGAACAACAAATGTACCATATAGGAAATATGGCAGCTGTCAGTCACATGACCTGTCTATTATGTGTATGTGTGAGCTAATATATACTGTCGGTGGGAGGGCTTTCTATTGACTGGAGATTTATCAGGCTGCCAATAGCAACCAATCACAGCTTAGCTTCTATTTTGCTACATTTAATTAATCTGAGCTCTGATTGGTTAATATAGGCAACAATTTAATAATTACATTTCTATCTATTTGTTTTGTGGTGTTTGTGTGCAGAATACATTTTTGTTAATACATTCTATTTTGTTAACAGCAGTTATTAACCCGGGCAAAGCCGGGTAGTACAGCTAGTATTAAATATAATTAATATTAATAACGATATTAAAATAGAGGGTTCTTCACCTTTTCTAAGGCTATCATTCTAGAATTGTGTCATGTGCGTCGCACTGTGCTCCACTGCTGTGTTTGTCGTGCCAAAACCAAAAGACCATCTGATGAGACAACTTGTTGACTCCAATATTTTGCCTGAACATCCACCTCTTGGCTTTTCAATGGCTGGATGGACTTCATTTTGTATTCTTCCAACTGTCATAGTACTCACAGGTGCAATTTTCTTGGCTGAGAGACCACTATCGATGAGCTCCATGATATTCTTTCTCTGTTTTTGAAAAATGTTCTTTATGGCTGCTCCTTGATTTGAACTAGTGACCTTTCAAATGTGAATAAACCTAGTAACACATTGAACTAATAGGGAATATGAGAAAATATTGTAATTTGTAGTATAGAGGAAGAAAAAGATTTTTCCATCACCAGAAGCAAAACAGTAACAATGCAGTACCATGAGAAGGCTGATGTGCATAACTAATCATATGCTAAATAGCTGTAAGTCAATTTTATGTATGAGATAGCCAAGATGATTGTCTATAAAATAATGGTAGTATAACGTTCAAAGCTATAGTTAATGGTGAGATATAGAGCCTGAAAATTATTATTTTTTTTAACCATTTTCTCTTCATTGTAATATGTCATATATAAAATGCTATTTTTAGAGATTTTACCAAGGATGAAAAATAAAATAAGAGCAAAATCCGGCCAAATTTCAAAGACACATTCATGTCACATCATCAAACCTTTTATGCCAGAAAAGCTTTGAAAACTCACCTTTTTATTATTTATTGTGACTTTTGATGTTTTCATACTAATTCAAATCAGCTCCACCAAGTTGGGCGCAGCTGGGGATGAGCCAAGATGGCACGGGGTATAGCTACACCTGCACATAAATCTCATCAAAAGTGATAGTGTTTTCTACATGAGAGAGGCTACTACAGTCTTTGACTGGAGTAGCATATGTGGCCTAGTGCTTGGAGATGCTGGCCACTAGAGATGAGTGAACCTTTGGAGGTTCGGTCTGCTTGCAGCAATCAAACCAAACTGATTTGAACTTTACCGAGCCTGCTTCAAAATCACTGATTGGCAGTTTGAGACTCTGCCCACATGCAGCCAGGCATAAGCAGATCACTTCCAGGGGAGGGTTACCCCCAGTGCTGTACTCCAAGAAGCTTGCACGGAGAAGAGCACCAATCGTACCGGAGCATAGCGCTGCTCACGCGAGTAAAGTTTGCACATAAAGCATTCAAACTCCAAACCCCAAATCTGTTTTTTAAAGTCTGTGTTCGCTTCGAAAAGGAAACTGAGTCCGCTCATCTAGATTGGCCACACAGAATTCACTAGTGAGCACCTCTTGATGAATTTTCTCTCCTTCGACTCCAGGAAAAATGACATGACATGAATGTGCAGTATGCCAGTCGAGATGGTTTGATCCCATTCTCTTTAAATAAAAGAAGTCTAGCGCAGTCCTCAAGTTGTAAATAAAATCCAACATTTATTTTGTAAATTTCCATTAAAAATATCCCAGTGTGCAGAGTGATATTATAGATTTATTACCCCATCGAACTACACGTTTCGACACATAGCCTTAGTCATGTTCCATTCCACATGACTAAGACTATGTCGAAATGCGTAGTTCGATGGGGTAATAGATCAATAATATCACTCTGCATACCATTATATTTGTAATGGAAATTTCCTAAATAAACGTTAGATTTTATTTACAACTTGAGGACTGCGCTGGATATCTTTCATTGGATTTTTGGCGGCCAAGCTTTCCATGCGCTGGGTGCGAACAAGGAGCAGAGGATAGCAGGATCGGTGAGCTGAACTTTCCTTCCTTTACTCATTTTCTTTAAATAGTTTCATCATATTATTAGTATTATTATTATTTATTATTATAGCGCCATCAATTCCATGGCGCTTTACATGTGAAAGAGGTATACATAATAGGGACAAGTACAATAATCATAAACAATACAAGTCACAGACTGGTACAGGAGGATACAGGTCTCTGCCCGCGAGGCCTCACAGTTTACAAGGGATAGGTGAGGATACAGTAGGTTAGGGTAGAGCTGGTTGTGCGGCGCTATATCTGACTGAGGGTTACGGCAAGTTGTAGGCTTGTCGGAAGAGGTGGGTCTTCAGGTTCCTTTTGAAGCTTGTCAAGGTAGGCGAGAATCTGTTGTGTTGTGGCAGAGCATTCCAGAGTATGGGGGAGGCACGGGAGAAATCTTGGATGCGATGGTGGGAAGAGGAGATGAGAGGGAAGTAGAGAAGGAGATCTGGTGAGGATCGTAGGTTACGTGCAGGTAAGTACCGCGAGACTAGGTCACAGATGTAGGGAGGAGACAGGTTGTGGATGGCTTTGTATGTCATGGTTAGTGTTTTGAACTGGAGTTGTTGGCCAGTGAAGGGATTGGCAGAGAGGAGAGGTCGGGGAGTAGAGGGGGGACAGGTGGATTAGCCAGGCAGCATAGTTTAGAATAGATTGTAGGGGTGCGAGACTGTTAGAATGGAGGCCACAGAGCAGGAGGTTGTAATAATCCAGGCGGGAGATAATAAGGGCATGCACTAGGGTTTTTGCAGCTTCTTGGGAAAGGAATGTATGGATCATATCCCCATGAAAATTATTCTGATCACTAAAGGTTCTCACCACAGGACACATTGACAATTAACTATTTTGTTTTTTACCTACCAAGAGCTCCTTCATCAGTCCCCTTGCTTATTTTTGGAGGAAAGATGACAAGTGACCAATCATTCAGTCACTCAATATCTGGAGCTGTTAAAGCTGGGCCCAATTACATTTAAAAAAAAATACCAAAGCAAAGAAGGAAGGCAAGGTACAACCACTTTCAATTTCTCTTAATAAATCTGAATCCGATTGATTGCTGTTGGCAGTAATTGTGTCATGAGGAGACACTGTATGGGAGATGTGGAGTTAGAAAAATATGAATTATTTGCAAGTGGAATTTTCTAGCTGGGATGCAAATATTATGAGAAAAACCTGCTTACAGATTTTATCAAACAGAATTTTTAACATTACCAAAATACCATCCAGAAAGGTTTCACGGAGATGCTGAAGATACAGTTAAATACTGCGGCTTTTACCTCCATATAAGATAGAATCATTGTGCTACTTAGTTAAGATTTTCCCTTGAGAGAGGTTTTTACTAGCAGAATGAGCAATTTTAAGTTGTCACTCCTTACACTAGATCATATCTCCAGCTGTTTCCAGGCAGGATAGAGGTTTTCACAGTGGAACATGTGAAACCGAAGCCAAGATCAGCCAGCGAGCATGCTGGGTCTGAGTAAGATGAAGAATACGAATTTTCAGGAACCAGAAAGAAGATACTTTATACATTGGAAAGAATTTCCTGTTATAACATGTAGGTTATACAATGGGTATGACAATGTGTATGATTATGGTTTTTCTCGAAGAATTCTCTTGAGATTACAAAAGCCAACAACTACCCTTATTTCTTAGATTATAGGACAAATATATACAATGGATTCCAGGTTTAAGCAACATAAAATAGGAAAAACATATTGCCTACTAATTAATGCTTTCCTAAAAGAAATAAATATTCCAGAGTTGGTATGCATGCAAAGTATAGGAGCTGTCACAGTCGTCTCTCTGCTGTAGGAGATCAGGGACAGGTTCTGGGTCTGATTCTCACTTTACCTGGTGAGACTCTGCTATTTAAATGTGGTTTTCTTTCCTTTGGCATACAGAGGGTTAATATCAGTATGCTTTGCAGCAGCCTCAGACTCCTGATCAAGTTTTTCCGGTTTGGACCTCTCCCAGTCCCTTTATATACCCTCTGCTACCTGCAGAGGGCGCTGGTTATTTTTGATTCATTTGGATGCTGGTCTTGGAGGTGGAAGGAGCTGCTGAAACCCTCTCTTGGAGTTGCTGGTGTGGCTGCAATCCTGGTGCTGACAGCAGCAGTCTGTTGTGATGTTTTCCCCCTGTCTGTTTGCCTTTCCCGGTGTGTTGTTTCAGTGCAGTGATGTGGCTAGCATCCGTCACCTGCCCACTCCTTAGCCAGGGACTATTATAGGGTCATCTCAGTTCTTCAGGTTCCAGCTCGGCAACAGGTGAGGAACTTGTATAGGGACTGGCTAGGAGTGCAGAGTACAGCGGCAGGTAAGTGAGGAGGTGCCCATTTTCCCTCTCACTATCACTAGGACCCACCGATGTTAGTGTACCTGGTGTACTTATTGTTTGCCATTGCATTTCTCCTGTTTAGTTGTACTTTTTGTCTCATACCAGACCTCCCCTAGTCCTAGCATGACAAGATCATATTCACAATGTGTCCATTTAGTAGGTAAAAACATACCTCATACTTTCCTGCAGGTGTAAGGAATTGGAAGGGTTAATATAATTATTAATGCACTAAGCTTGACTGGGGAGGAATTAGATACCTCATTAGTGTTTCTATACAGCACGTGTATTACACACATATAGCTTTACAGTAATCACATTACATACACGCTCTGTGCACACATATACCCAACACTGCTGCATGCATAGTACATACACACTCTTCTGTTGTATATTCACACACATATGCTCACACACACAGCTTTACTACATACACATGTCTGCTACACACACAGCTCTGCAATATCACCAAAAAGTTCAACTACATCCCAGATCTGCTACATCAACAATTATATCTGCTCTGCTGCGCACTGTTACTGCCCAAGGATCGAAACACAATGCTCACACTGGCTGGTGGCTTTTCTGAGTGTGTCAACTGTATTTTTAATGAGAGAGAAAAAAGAGAGGGAGCGCTTCTGTGAAGCTTCTTACTGACAAGTAAGTAATGCTATAGTGTACTCTACTCACCTGTGTGTGTTGCGCTACAGGCACAACACTGATGAAAGCATGTAACCACAGGTAGTGGATTTAACCTGAGCATTGGCTAATGATGCTGCCACCCGGGATGGTGTCCAGGAGCTAGGGAGCACTGTTCAGAGATGATCCGGTGGTGCCGGCTGCAGAGGATCATCCTGTAAACTGCCATACAGGTACCAGTGTCCAGCGTCCGCTGTTGTGTGTTGCATATGCAGGGAGCAGAGGTCGGCGACTCACCAACACGCGGTGTCTGATTGCTTCAGCACCACCGCTCAACTCACTGGTGGTGAGTGCATATGAACCAGAGGTAAAAAGAAAAAAATGTGGTGTTAGGTGCGCTGCTGATCAATTAGATGGGCCAGGAGATCAAAAGATTATAGTATGTATTATAGTTGAAAGATAACAGTTGATGGACACTACACATTACGGGGGCGAACCATCCCCTTGATCAGGTGTCTTTTTTATGCAGCTGACATGCTCATGTCAGAAGGGCCACCAGCAAGTGCAAACATTGTGCTGCAATCCTCAGGTAGTAATACACCAGTCTGAGTGAATCACTGACACCTGGCACTTAGAGGTGGGCAGGGAAGGGAGTGAATATTTATTATTTCATTAACACAAATTCCAATCACTGACACCAACAGGGTGGTGGGCAGGATTATAGGCGAGGAAAGGGGTGACTATTCAATTTTTTATTAACAAGCAATCCAATCACTGACCCCAATACAACATATAAGACATCCCCCTAATAAGCCCTTAGAACATGTCATAGAACCAAAAATAATATGTCAGTCTTATTTTAGGGAAAATATGGTAGCTTTCTCCACACCTGACCGGGCAGGTGATGTGCAGGGGGGGAACAGTCTTGGTCACGGCCGATGCGCCGGTTCTGTGACCCTGGGGGTTGATCCGATAAAAAAGGGGGGGGGAAGATGGGAGAAAAATAAAAGAAAATAAAATAAGAGTTTTTCGACTACGCCACTTGCAGTGTGCAGCCAGGTTATTGAAGCCGCTGCTGCAGGGTCCTGCTGGGGCTGGTGTAATGCAGCTTAGGTGTTTTGAGCCCTCTGCTAGGGCCAACAGTGGCTGATGAGGGGGCAATGGTAGGGAACAGTCAGTGTATGTGTATGGAGGCGGGAAGGAAACAGTCCACACTGGAATTGCAGTTTTAACTTGACTTTTTTACTTGTTGCTTGGTATCTGGACTCGCTGGTGCTGGTATCAGGTGTTCCCATTCCCCTTGTTCTCTGTGCCAGCTGTGACCTGGGGTAGCTGTCTTCCATGCACACTTGTTTGAATTGGGCTCAGAGGCTTAGAGCTTCTGGGGGAACCCCTCTGTTACAGTCTTAGTCCTATTGCAGCAAGCCTGGACTATTTAATGGGTGGTCTTCTGTCCCTTATCTCAGGTTCCATCTTTGCTACTGATGCTTCAGACTCTTTGCGTGGTGAGGGACCCTAGAGATCCACTCACCTGGCAGATTTAACAGTTGACCATAAAGTGTCCCGCTGTCTTAGTCTGCACTCCACCATGTGATGAGTCCTGTGAGCCTAGGTTCCAGACTTCCACAGGCACCCCATGGTTCCTGGAGTATTCCACTTCCACAGGTAATCCACAGATCCTGGAGTCCCGGTTCCTTACTCCACAGTCCCTCTCTCCTTTACAGCGTCCCGTTCGTACTTAAGGTCTTTACACTTGTCCTTTTTATTTCACTCCTCTCTCCTTCCCCTTCAACTCTCTTCAACTACTTCTCTCTACTCTACTTCACTTCCTCCTGCCAACTTCCCAACTGACCACTGTTCCCTCCTTCTGCTATCTCTCCCTACAGATTGGGTGGCAATTAGCCAACAAGTGCCCATCCCTTTTATCTGTTGCTAGGCAGTCTCCCAGTCTGGAATTGTGGTTATGTATGTGGCCTGAGGGTGCTGGTGTGTTGACTGGCACAAATATTCCGGGGTTTGGGTCTCCACGTTCACATTTTCTGGCACCTGATACCTCAGTGGTGCTACATAGACATCTATTGAGGATTATGCTAAATTCTTGATGACAGTGTCATATGTATATATATATATATATATATATATATATATATATATATATATATATATATATATATATATGTGGCACCCTGGACAAGCGAGGACATCACAGGTACTGCAACAACACACCCCACACCCTGGATAGGCACATCAAAGTCAGACAAAAATCCTTGTTGCCTCCCTCCAGGGGCTGATGTCCACACCAGGGGGTGGAGCCAGGCATTGGCCCCACCCACCAAGGAGTTCACAGTCCTGGAGGCGGGAAAAGGAAGTCAGAGTAGTGAAGAGTTGAGTTGGAGAGTTGAGGAGTGAAGTGGTAGTGGAGCAGACTGACCGTGTCCGGGTGCGTGGCCCGGGCACATACAGCAAGGTTGGCAGACGGTGGTGACCGTCTGCAGGAGGGGCTGATTGACGTGAACCGTAAGGACCGGGGATGGGCGGTGGCCCGCCGGTACCGGATCGGGGAGCGAAGAGAACCCAGCACCATTCAGCAGGGCCTACGGACCCCGACCAGGCTTGGAGTCGCCGTAAAACTGGTCAAATCCGTTAGCGAAGGGAACCTCCGGGGTTTCCCAGCAGTCAAGACCCGATTGAAGGCAACCGCTCAAATAGGGAAATACAGTCTCCGCCAAGGCTACAGTTCCCAGGGCCAGAGCCTGCGGGCAAAAGGGGTTCCCTCAGCATCCATCCAAGCTGGGGAGCGGGTTACCGGTGGGAAGCCATCAGAACTGGGAACTTAACACAGGTGCAGGGATAGGCCGTCACCGCCAACTTACCGGGAGAAGAACCACCGCAGCCGTCTGTGGGACCCGTCCATCCAACCGTTTGTTTTACCAGAGACTTTGCATTCATCATTGGCTGAGTGAGTGCCACCGTGCCGTGCGGCACCGCGCTGCCCCCGTGACCCTGCACCTCACCAGGCCCCTTAACCCACCTGCCATTCCTCCCTCACCAGGCCCCGGGACAACCAACCCCCCTACCCACGGAGGGGAAAAACAACATCTAAGCTGCTCCCTGTCATCGCTCCCGGGATCCCCGTCCAGAGCAGCGGTGGTGTCACAACCTCACCACAACCGTGGGTGGCGTCACGGACAATAAATCACCAAAACTATTCCCCTTTTCACTCACGGGCGAGGAGCGCCGCTCGAGTCCCCGGATCCGGCCCACCGCTCAAGCCACTGAGCAGCAAGCGATGCAGCAGCTGTGCCGGACCTGAGCGTGGTGAGCGCAGCGTCCCCTCCCCGCCCGCAACATATATATATATATATATATATATATATAAAATATATATCTTACTGGTCTTCAGCTCGATCCCGCGCTATGTTGACTTGTTGGATGGATGCTCTTCAGGAAGCTCGATCTTGTGCACCCTAGATAGGTCCACCAGAGTCTTCTCCGCTTTCAGCTTGATAGTATTATAGACATGATTATATGAAGATATCCAAAATACAAGACAAGGTGACACTTGCACCCATATCTGCATTGCATAAAGAGACATTTAAAGACATGCAAGACATTGTCTGATTCTTTCCTGTCAAATTAAGCTCAAGCTTGAAATGTAACTACTGAAGTAACATGGAGCTACTTCTGCTTTCTCTCATATTTTGGATAGGTGTAGTACCAGGAAATGTCGGGCCATATGTCTCTCCTATATCCTATGTCCTATTATTACTTTTGCTTCTGCGTAAGAATTGCTTATAAACTTGCATGATATGATTAAATATTGCGCCCTTGGAAGATTTCCAAATCTTTCCCAAGAGATCAACAGACCATTATAAAAGCATTTAACTTCTGTAATATAAATAGTCTATTTCATGCTTTGATCATAGCACCTTGATTATTGATCATGGCATGGTTATTGTACACCTACATATATCAGACTGACAATTGGACTACAGAGAATTAAGAGAGTTTGTGCATGATTAGCGTGCACCCCTAAATCAATAGTATCAGACCATTGAGTTGCTTATTTTCCTTTTCGTCTTGTTCTTTCTATTCTTCCGATCATGATGTGATTCTCCAGTGATTGCCGTCTTCGTAAGATACAGTACAGACCAAAGGTTGGGACACACCTTCTCATCTCTAGAACAACTGTTAAGCGGAGACTTTGTGCAACAGGCCTTCATGGTAAAATAGCTGTTAGGAAACCACTGCTAAGGACATGCAACAAGCAGAAGAGACTTGTTTGGGCTAAAGAACACAAGGAATGGACATTAGACCAGTGCAAATCTGTGCTTTGGTCTGATGAGTCCAAATTTGAGATCTTTGGATCCAACCACCGTGTCTTTGTAGAAAAGGTGAACGGATGGACTCTACATGCCTGGTTCCCACCGTGAAGCATGGAGGAGGAGGTGTGATGGTGTGGAGGTGCTTTGCTAATGACACTGTTGGGGATTTATTCAAAATTGAAGGCATACAGATCCAGCATGGCTACCACAGCATCTTGCAGCGGCATGCTATTCCATCCGGTTTGCGTTTAGTTGCACCATCATTTATTTTTCAACAGGACAATGACCCCAAACACACCTCCAGGCTGTGTAATGGCTATTTGACTCAGAAGTAGAGTGATGGGGTGCTACGCCAGATGACCTGGTCTCCACAGTCACCAGACCTGAACCCAATCAAGATGGTTTGGGGTGAGCTGGACCGCAGAGTGAAGGCAAAAGGGCCAACAAATGCTAAGTATCTCTGGGAACTCCTTCAAGACTGTTGGAAAACCATTTACGGTGACTACCTCTTGAAGCTCATCAAGAGAATGCCAAGAGTGTGCAAAGTACTAATGAAAGCAAAAAGTGGCTACTTTGAAGAACCTAGAATATAAGACATATTTTCTGTTGTTTCACACTTTTTTGTTAAGTATTTCATTCCACATGTTTTAATTCATAGTTTTGATGCCTTCAATGTGAATCTACAATTTTCAGAGTCCTGAAAATAAAGAAAACTCTTTGAATGAGAACGTGTGTCCAAACTTTTGTTCTGTACTGTATGTCCAAAGTAGGCAAATCATAGTTTGGTGATCCTTGCTTTGAGTGATATTTCTGGATTGATTTGTTCCAAAATTTGATTTTTGTTGTACTTTTTCCATCCATGGTATTGATAACATCCTTTTCTAGCAACACATTTCAAGTTGTTGATTCTTCTTCTGTCTTGATTTTTTATCGTCTAGTTATTTAAATATACTATACATATGTATACAGGGTGGGCCTTAAATATGGATACACCCTAGATGGGCCATAAGTATGGATACACCCTGATAAAATGGAAGGGGTTTCTGATATCACCATACCGTTTGTGATATATTAGTACATGGGAGGGGTAAACATTTGAGGCAAGTTGACCACCCTTGGCGGCCATCTGCAAAGCTGCCATTTTGTATTCAACCTCACTCTTTTTTTTAACAGGCTCACCCAGGGTGTATCCATACTTATAGCCACCCCGTATATATATATATATATATATATATATATATATATGTATATATATACAGTATCGAGAGAGAGAGAGAGAGAGAGAGAGGCTTATTTAAAGGCCAAAGAGAAACAGAACTTGTTAGCTCCTACGTAGTTTATTTGAGAGAAATCTAATACTTTCCTAAAGTAGACAATTCTGTAGCATTCGTAACGCTGTACTGTTCAGTTCCTGTTATCCCCCCTTGCTGACATTTCCCATTTAGAGTAAAGATATAAATTAGGGGTCTACATTTGAAAACAATGGAGGATTTATAGTAAAGTAGAGAGGCTAGTCGGAAAGTTTAGTGCCAAATTTAAGAAAGGTACACGCATTTTGACCTCTCCGATAAGCAAACAAATCTGTCTACTCTTGCTATAAACAAAGATAGATTTGCACCATAAATTTGCCTTATTTTACTTTACTCTGGTTAATAAATTTGATTTAAACTACATCTCCTTCAAAAATAGACTCACGATTCTCGTCGCTTTCAAAGTTTAAAAGTTATAAAAATGGAAAAAACCATAGAGACTTTGCACATATACTGATGCAACTTTTAAAAATATTTTATGACGCATAAAACATAGGAACCCAATGATGAATATGAACTAATGTGTTCATTATATTTTATTAATATGTAACTTATTGCATATTTTTTTTTCTAAGTATTCTTGGTAACCGCCATATCGGTGGCATACACCTATGTCCAACTTTGTCTGCATGGACATATTAGTATGCATAATTTTTATTCTGATACTACAAAGTGCTGTTAAATAGTCTTTTATTAACCTTTGGTTACCATCCGTTTACACCTAGCCAGATAGGCTGTGGCCATTCAGACATAAATAAGGCTGTATTTGTATTAAAGAGCAGTATCGAGATTTTTGGTAAATTTTTTCACCATTAGAGATGGGCAGATATACGAGATCGGCAGGTTCAACTGGATTTTTTGAAAAAATCCGCTTAGGGACTGGAATTAATCATGGCCATCTTCCTGGATGTCGATCCCCACATACGTCTACGAGGATCCAAACATTGTGCTTTAAAATGTTGGTAGAAACAACTAGAAGTATTGGAGAAGGACCATTATATTTACCGAGTCTCCCGCGCAGCTGTTTTCTTTCTTTTTCCTTTATTTTTTTTTATTCGGGTGGCCGAATCTGAATATTGACATGGATTTCCCTAAGAACTTCGTGTTTGTGGGGGGTTGATGCATAGATACTAGATGTCCATATGGATCCTGAATTTTACAGTTCGAGTTTGCTTATTACTATTCACCATGAATCAAATTTTGGGGGAAAATGTTGCGAATGCCTTGAATTTGAATTACGAACCTTCTGGATTTAATGGCATTGTATGATAAAGGAATTTCCTAAGTAAAGTAACCTTTTAACGTATGCAATAACTGTAGAAAAAGACATGAACCACTCATCCAAAATTATATTTTGATGTAATGTCATTAGGCAAAATTTATGAACCTGAAAATAAGGTTCTTTGATCAGACTGTATGAAGCCCCTCTGTCATGTCACGGTGAACATCTAAGTCAGTTTCTAACTTATTTGAAGCCTTAAAAGTGCGGCGCCGCATGCCAACCACCACCACAGCAACAGTGCACCGGCAGGGCAGGTGACCTGGTGCCTCCCAACACCATGCTGCAAGGCAGAGTCCCCATGACTCTAGGCCACACCACCCCACTGATACAAAACCATCACAGCAATGGCCACCACACAGCACTAGCACCTTCCAAAAGCTTCCAGTATGTGAACTGAGAGCAAAAACCTTTTGACATGTATGTAAGGGATCTTTCCAGATGTCCGCAATCATCAGTCCAATATCAGATCCTAATGCACTGACTGGCCACCCAGATCTGAGTATGACAGCCTCATAAAAATATATACGAAGCTATTACTCACAGGTTTATCTAAAAATAAGAAGCGCTAATTGTGTAACACCAAAGGGACAGAGTGGTATATATGGAAAATATACACTCACCTAGTGTAGTTGTGAAAGTCACAACTACTAATATGCATGAGATCCTGGCATCTGCTGCAGCCCCACGTGGAAGAACATTCAATAGATATATAGAAGGGGTTAAAGCCATGCATCAGCCACATATGAAACTGTAGAAACGTTGATGAAGGATAACAATCTTTTTATTTCATCGGTCTACGCATTTCAAGGTCAAAGACCTCTTCTTCAGGACCAGTACATCAACAACAAGCCCTTGTACTTTGTAAGGTTGATGTACTGGTCCTGAAGAAGAGGTCTTTGACCTTGAAACGCGTAGACCGATGAAATAAAAAGATTGTTATCCTTCATCATCGTTTCTACAGTTTCATATGTGGCTGATGCGCAGCTTTAACCCCTTCTATATATCTCTTGAATATTACTCACAGGTTAGAAGACACGCAGCCAGTCTTTGCTTTGTGATCTGACGTCGGACCGATGATCACAGACGTCTGGAAAGATCCCTTCGTTTTTAATTTTCTTGCCTCTATTTAGAATGTTTTTATATTCCCTTATAAAATATAGTCACCTTGTAAACACATTTCATCTCTTGCAGTCTTTATTTTTATATTTAGCTAAGCATTTTTGATAAACTGACTGCAGTAACATCAACATTAAGCCCCTTTCATTATTGTGCAGGAGGAGGTTTGACGGCCATAAATTCTTAGAAGCATAAACGAAAGCTTAACTGGTATCTATAAAACAGTCGAAAATCCAGAAATAAATTATTTTAAGAAAATATTGGATGTGAGCAATAAATCATTTTACCATTTATAGTAATGCAGATAAATACATGTAGAGGATTTCCAGTGTGTAACCGCTAAGCCTCAGATAGGACATATTACAGCCTTAGAGTAAATGTCAAGCCGTCTCACTGCTTATTAGCTAGGTGGAATAGTGGTCATTCCATTTAAATTAAACATATTTTCTTATACCTGAGCTTACATGAGCCTGTGCGGTATTATCCTCAAGAGCTGCACTACAGGCGGATTAGTGACGAGGCAGAGTTCCCAGCAACATTCACCTTCATCCAAAAAAAAGGGCATTATTTGGAATATATTTTACAAATAAAAAAAAATCTCAGGCATTGGTTAGTTATCCTAATTTATCAGCTTAATGTTGAAGTCTCAACAATATGTTGATTTTTAGTAATAATTAGCTAATATTTACTTGAAAACTTTAAACCTGAAGGTTAAAGGGGCACTTTGCATACTGCGACATCGCAGGTGCGATGTCGGTGGGGTCAAATTGAAAGTGACGCACATCCAGCATCGCATGCGACATCGCAGTGTGTAAAGCCTAGATGATACGATTAACGAGCGCAAAAGCGTCGTAATCGTATCATCGGTGCAGCGTCGGCGTAATTCATAATTACGCTGACGCGACGGTCCTATGTTGTTCCTCGCTCCTGTGGCAGCACACATCGCTGTGTGTGAAGCCGCAGGAGCGAGGAACATCTCCTACCGGCATCACTGCGGCTTCCGTAGGATATGCGGAAGGAAGGAGGTGGGCGGGATGTTTACATCCCACTCATCTCCGCCCCTCCGCTCCGATTGGCCGCCTGGCGTGTGACGTCGCTGTGACGCCGCACGACCCGCCCCCTTAACAAGGAGGCGGGTCGCCAGCCAGAGCGACGGTCGCAGGACAGGTGAGTCCATGTGAAGCTGCCGTAGCGATAATGTTCACTACTGCAGCTATCACAAGGAAATCGCTGCTGCGACGGGGGCGGGTACTATCGCGCTCGGCATCGCAGCATCGGCCTGCGATGTCGCAGCGTGCAAAGTACCCCTAAGTGTTAATTAAAATTCTGCAAAACAACCATAAAAAATAAGTTTAGATTAAGACTAAATAATTAATAAGATATAAAATCTATTAATTATACATTTAATTTTTTTATTTGTTTTGATTATATATCTAATAAAAAAAAGTTCATTTATATTAAGACAGAAAATCGAGTAAAGAGAGAATATTTGTGAAAATGGATTTGGGATGTCATTTGGAAACGTTTCTATATCTTTATATCCAATGGTTTTATGTTGCATTGAGTCAGTGCTCACTAATAACTTCCGATCTAGGCTACCTGAATCTAAAAAGGCAAAAATAGCAAAGGAAGAAATATTTCTAACATGGAATTAGCCCTGTCTCAACATCCCTACATGAGCCCTATGCTTTTCATCAATTCAGTTTACTATTCTCACTTTCCTATTTGTCTGTTTTGTTATGAAAATCACTGTAGAAATAGTTCATTGGTGAGCTCTCATGTCAAAATCTTTATGTCTTTAACCCCTTCACCACCCAGCCTGTTTTTACCTTCCTGACCAGGACAAATTTTACAATTCTGACCAGTGCCACTTTAAATGGTAGTAACTCTAGAATACTTTAACGGCTCTGTGATGGGGCAATAAAAAGGGTACCAGGGCACCTTGGCTGACCCTAAGACTAGGATCCCTGTGCTGTCCCTTATCCTGATGGTAGACTTAATGGTAGTCAGGCTCTAGTCTCCAGCGTGGCCCTATCTTCTGTCCTGGCCCTGATGACTAAGTCTCCGATGCCCAGGGAACCAACCAGGACAGAGATACCACAAACCCTCCAACAAGGAATGACTAACAGGGGTCAAACAAAATTTATACACACCAAAGAACCTGCACCAGAGGATAACCTCTTCTCCCATATCACACAATCAACAGAGCGAGAGATGGCGGTACAATCCAAAGAGCATTTATTCCAAGTAAAACAAAACGGTCCATAACATAATCCACAAAACAGAGGGTAAAATTGTCCAGTAGTGGCATAAATGTCCCTATCTCTCTGTGAAGTCCCAGCTTCTCCCAGAGGATCAATCCTTCCTTAAAATTCTCAAATAGACTGCCCAATTCTTCAGGTAAGCAGAGAGTTTAGGTGGATCTCACGCCCCTTTCCCCGACTTAGGAACAAAAGCCTGGCAGGGGAGGAATTAAACTTGCAAATGGGACAATGTACACACAAGGAACACAGAATGGACAGTGAACCATGCCCAAACATTAACCCACACAAAATGGTACACAATCCACAATATTCCACTATTACAGTATGGGTAAGGGTACAAAGAAAAAGGGGTAGTATCAGCAACTACCACAATCATAACTCTAGAATACATTAACAGATCACTATTGGGGAGATAAGGATGGTATGGGGGCACCTTGGCTGACCCTAAGACGAGGATCCCTGTGCTGTCCCTTATCTCGATGGTAGACATAATGGTAGTCAGGGTTGAGCCTCGAACGTGGCCCTATCTCTTGTCCTGGCCCTGCTGACTAAGTCCCCGATATCCAGGGAACCGACTGGGACAGAGATACCACAAATCCACCAGCAAGGAATGACTAACAGGGGTCAAACAAAATGTATACACACCAAAAAACCTGTACCAGGGGTTAACCAAAGGTGTATGGGTAAGGGTACAAAGAAAAGGGGGTAGTAGCAACAACTACAACAATCACAGCATATAGCAGCAGCAGAAACTACACGTCCTCTCTGTTCCCTAGCTAGCTCCTAACTGAAAAGAATAACCAGCAACCTCTCCAGGAAGCAGAGGGATTATATACAGCCCAGAAGTGCTCAACAGATGACAGCTGAGTAAGTCTGCTGCTGCATCAGAGAAGGAATTAACCCAAAAGTGCAGAAAGGAAAAAAACAATGTTTAAATGTGCATGGTCTAAGATGGTCTCAAATGGTAAATGAAAAAGCTAACCCTGAGCCTGTACTAATACATGGGACAGGATCCCAGTGATTCTGAGACTGTTTTTTCATCCACATTACTTCATGACAGTGGTAAATTTTGGTCAATATAATTTTTGTTTATTTATGGAAAATATAAAACATTTGACAAAAACATATAAAAATTCCGCAATTTTCGAACATTGAATTTTTATGCTCTTAAACCAGATAGTTATATCACATAAAATCATTCATAAATAACATTTCCCACATGTCTACTTTACATCAGCTGTACTAAAGATTTCTGGCACACAAGGGAAGTAGAAGATAAATGGAGATTTTGTTTACAATTTTTTGTTCTGCAAAAAGGGTCAACCAAATGCCAATGTTTCGGCTCACATTTGAGCCTTTCTCAAGGCATATATCACGAGGCAGGTAGGCTTTGGTATAGATACTCAGCAGAATACAAATTACAATTGTAAATACCAGAGGATGGAAGGAGGCAGAGGTGAGTCATAAGAGACCAGGGCAGATAGGTAGATAATGGTGCCTGGAGAAACAGTGGGGTGCAAAAAGGACTGTATCCAGTGGGCTAGCTGTCCGGCGAGTACCTATACTCATACCTACCTGCCTCGTGATTTGCCTTGAGAAAGGGTCAGATGTGAGCCGAAACATTGGCATTTGGTTGACCCTTTTTGCAGAATAAAAAATTATAAACACAATCTCCATTTATCTCGCACTTCCCTTGTGTGCCAGAAATCTTTAATACAATTGTCTTATTTTTTTCTGGGCACCAGTATTTTTATGATAGCAGCAGCGCTTCATTCTTCTAGTGTATTTTTCATCAGCATCATTTTTTTAAACATCATTCTTTTTGTTTGGAAGTTAGAAGGGTTAAAATTTATCGGCAATTTGTCATTTTTCCAACATTTGGAAAACCAATATTTTCAGGGACAACATCACATTTGAAATGACTGTAAGAGTCCTATGTGACAGAAAACACCCAAAAGTGACAATTTTGAAAACTACTCCTCAAAGTGGTCAGAAACACATTCAAGAAGTTAACTCTTTAGATGCTTCACAGAAATGTGAAGGGAAAAATGAAAATTGCTGCCAGTAATATGAAACCCCCTATATTTCTATTAAGGGATGATGGATCTGAGTGGGGACTTGTTTTTTTTTGTGTGTTGAGTTGAATGCTTTTGGTTGCAATTTGGGGTACAAAACATTTTGGATAAGTTCACAATTATTTTGTGCTCTATGCTGAGCACCTACATTAGGGTTTCCAACTACATCTCTGAAATACATGATTCAGATCAGATCCATCATCAGATCCGTACATCATCCATACATCCCACCTTCATACACCAAATATACACCATACACCAGATATGCACCATCCATACATCAGATCCATTCAATTTAGTGAGGCAGCAGAATTACTCCAAGCTTCACTTGGCCTCTGTTCAGAGGTGTCCATCTTTTCAAAGTTGCACAAAACGGTTGTTGTTTGTGTTTAGGTTTGGAGTTTGGGTGCTTTACGTGTGCAAACCACTCGCACAAGCATCGTTGAGCTCGGGTATGCACAGTCCTCAGCCCAGTACGGGCCGCTTGCAGTATTTGAATGGCACGCACTGGGGGTAACAACAGCGTGATTGGCTGTAATGTGCACCAAACAAAAAAAATGGAAAAACCCCACCCGTTCCTGGAAGTGATCTGTTTATGGCTGTCTACATGTGGGCATAGACCAAACTGCCCAATTAGTGACTTCCATTGGGGTTCGGGTCAAGTCCAGGTCCCAAACTGAACTTTATCTAAAGTCCGGCTGAACCTGCCAAACCAAACATTCACAAGTTCACATATCTCTGCTCATCTCCAATTGTGTTTTAGTCCACTTTGTGTCAGTTTTATGATGAAAAGACATTGCTTTTGCCTATTTTTTTTTTATGGTGTTCTGGTATTACACAGTTAGTCATTAGACCTCAGGTTACCATGGCAATGCTCGGGACTCCATGATCAAGTCACATGGGCCCTGATTTGGTGGGAGAGGGAGTGCTAGTACCACCCCTGGCTGTGTCACTTAGGGGTGCTTCACACATAGCGAGATCGCTACCGAAATTGCTGCTACGGCACGGTTTTGGTGACGCAACAGTGACCTCATTAGCGATCTCGCTGTGTGTGACACTGAGCAGCGATCTGGCCCCTGCTGCGAGATCGCTGCTCGTTACACACAGCCCTGGTTCGTTTTCTTCAAAGGCGCTCTCCCGCTGTGACGCACAGATCGCTGTGTGTGACAGCGAGAGAGCGACGAATGAAGCGAGCAGGGAGCAGGAGCCGGCATCTGGCAGCTGCGGTAAGCTGTAACCAGGGTAAACATCGGGTAACCAAGGTGGTTACCCGATATTTACCTTAGTTACCAGCCTCCGCAGCTCTCACGCTGCCTGTGCTGCCGGCTCCGGCTCTCTGCACATGTAGCTGCAGTACACATCGGGTTAATTAACCCGATGTGTACTGTAGCTAGGAGAGCAAGGAGCCAGCGCTAAGCAGTGTGCGCGGCTCCCTGCTCTCGCGGTTATGATCGCTGCTTCGGCTGCTGTGTTTGACAGCTAAGCAGCGATCATAACAGTGACTTACAAGGTCGCTGTTACGTCACAGAAAATGGTGACGTAACAGCGACCTCGTTGTCGCTGTCGCTTAGTGTGAACCAGCCCTTACACCGAGCTTCTACCGGTGCGGTGATTATGCATACACAGTTCCTGCACAATTACAATGACATTAGTTAACATCTTAAATCATGAATCCCTATCCAATCATGACATAAACTTGTCATATGTCATGAAGGAGTTAAGCATTTATTTTTAAAACTTTTTATTTTTATAATAGGCATACAGAAACTGTCTTTAAAATTCATGAGCACTAGAGTTGAGCAAGTATCTAACTATTCGTACTTGCTATACTCATAGCGAGTGCTGTCTAATACTCGCTCATTCTTTCTGAATAGCGTGTGCAATGTAAGGCAATGGGGAAAATCTCACAAAGTAACGAGTAACCCAAATGCCGTACAATTCGTGTGAGTAGCGAATAGAATGGCATTCGGGGTAATCGTTACTTTGCGAGTTTTTCCCCATTGGCATGCATTGCACACGCTATTCGGAATGGATACACAAGTATTAGACAATACTCATGAGTATAGCGAGTACGAATAGATAGCTACTCGCTCAACTCTAATGAGCACCCTTGGCGTGGAAAACAATTATTATATTTGTGTATTAATAAAGGTTCAAGTTTTACTATGATTTTAGCTGATTTACATACTGCTTCTTATATTTCCAGACTTGCTTTCTCAGACATATTTTTACGGGAACTGAAAGCTCTGAGTTCAGTTCGCGTTTTTCGGTATTTTTCCTTCCATTGTCCTGTTGGATCCTTTTTGTCTGTTTGCAGGATAAAAGTAAATGTAGAGTTTTGTATGAACTCTTTATTCATTGTGCAACAGCTGCATAAAAGCAGTGTAAAAATGTCAGTATAGTAGCTGTATATGCCAAAATGTTTTTTAAATGCATTCTACATAGTTCATTCATTTTTTATATTACTATTATCGTTTAGACCAAGTTAGAGATGAGTAAGTCAATTTGATGTATATTGAATTTTGAGTCAAACTTTATGAAATTCACAGGCCTCGGCCAATTTAGACAATTTGTAATTTATTTTGAGTAAATCAACCAAAAAATTTCCGTATTGCAAGTATTTTTTTTTCACTTTTGTATTACTATTCAAATTTTACATGTATACACAAAACAACAATACAGTGCCCTATTACAGGTGCTGGCATTTTGACCATGTACAGTATGTATTTAGCATTTATCACATCATTTTGTGGAAAGGGGTTAAATTTAACCCCTTCACCAATAAGGGATTTTCCGTTTTTTGTTTTATTTGTTTCCTCCCTTTTTTCCGAGAACCTTAACTTTTCTATTTTTTTATCAATATAGCCACATGAGGGCTTGTTTTTTGCGAGACAACTTATATCTTTGAATTACACCATTCATTGTGCCATATATTGTACTGGAAAAGGGGAAAAAAATCCAAGAGCAGTAAATTGGCAAAAAATACTCCAATTCCACAATTTTTTTTTTTTATTTACCATGTTCCCTAAATGACTGGCTTAGTAGTATGATTCCCCAGGTTGTTACAAGTTATACATATACCAAACATGTACAATTTTTTTTATTTAAGTGATGAAAAAAATTCATAAATTTTTTTTTGTTTTTTTTTGCACCACTTTTCATGATAACGAGGAGTAAAACTTAACTTTTGATAAATTTGGATAAAATACAACTAAGTATAAAGTGCAGTGCAAAACATAAGGTGCAAATATCAGGAATAATTAGACCACTGTTCATTTTCCACACACTGCTTTTTCGTGCATCTTTGTACCCAGTGGCGTAACTAGAGTTTGATGGGTCCCGTTGCAAAGTTCAGACCTGTGCTCCCCCCTCTCCACGTACACTGACACTTGGGGTATGAGATGACACTGACACTTGGGGTACGGGATAATGACACTGACACTTGGCTCTTACCCTCAGCACTCAAGTTTCCCATGATCTGAAATCCCTTTATCAGCACCCAGCTTTCCTATGTTGATATCCATCTTATCCTCAGGACCCAGCTTCCCCATGCTTTGCTAAACATCTTTCCCTCAGCACCCCCAGCATTCCCATATCAGAGCATGGGAAAGCTGGGTCCTGAGGGGAAAGAGCCTTTTTCCCTGAGCACAAAACATTCCCATCCCCTGATTGTATCTTTGTCCTCCCCGTGTATATAGTTCTCCAAATACTATAATGGCCCCCACATAGCCTTCCATATAGTATAAAGGGTCCCACATAACTCTTCATATATTAGAATATACCTCCATAGTCCTCCATTTATTATAATACATTTCCCATAGTTCTCCATGTATTATAATTCACCCCATAGTCCTCCATATAGTATACTGCACCACATAGTCCTCCATGTTTTATAATGGACCCCCATAGTCTATGTGTAAGGTAGGCACCATAGTCCTCCATATATTATAATATAGCCCCCATAGTCTTATATGTATTATAACGCAACCCCATAAAACGTCATATTGTATTATGCAGCCCCATACTCCTCCATGTATAATGCATCCCTATATTCCATATATAAGATATCCTTCATTTTGTATTATGCAGCCCCATATTCCTCCATGTATAATGCACACCTAGTCCATGTATAAGGTGTCCTTCATGTTTATTATGCAGCCCCATATACCTCCATATATAATGCAGCCCCCTATGCCTCCATGTATAATGCAGCTCCTAGACCTCCATATATATAGCAGCACCCCCAGGCCTCCATGTATAATAATGCAGCCAGCCTCCTCAAGCCTCCATGTATAATAATGCAGCCAGCTTCCCCAGGCCTCCATGTATAATAATACAGCCCCCCAAGGCCTCTGGCCACTGATTACTCACTAATTTATATAAAAAACAACAAATACTCACTTCTCATCTCGTCCCCCCGCTGCTCTGTCCTCACCTCTCCTCGTTCCACTGCTGCTATCCTCACCTCTCTCCTCTGTTCTCCCGCTGCTCTGGTCAGCGTCCTCCCGCCCTGTGCTCTGCATGCCTCAGCACAGCAGTCGCACAGGAGTAACGTCACCGCACACGGGGAGGCTGATGAAGCATGGAGTGGCACTAGCCGCTCTATGCTTTATCATTGCTGTGTGCGATGACGGGGGAGGGGACCCGATGCTGACACCACTGACACCGGGCAGGGGGGCCCGGTGTCAGCAACGGCAGCAGGTCATATAGTGGCCGCGTGGTCTGCGACAGATCAGAGCAGCTCCTGTCTCACAGAAAGGAGCTGGCTTCTGATCTGCAATGCGGTCGAGAGCCCCTAACTAGTATTGGCTAACCTGCCCCTAACAGGTTGCAATGGCGACCCCTGTGACCGCGGTAGTTACGTCCCTGTTTGTACGAATCCCTGCCACTGCAGGTTAATGTTTCTTTCTTCCGTGATGAACTCTCATGAATGAGAGGGAAACTGGTTGGGACGGCGTTTTGATGAGGTTGTGGGACAGATAGTACACTTGGGTGCTGCCCTTGTCAGGGTGGAAGTCCATACACCAAGCGTATGCTGAGGCCTGGTGACACATTTTGCTTTCTGTACTTGTACATGCATATAATTTTGTTATGTCCTCTTGGGCAAGGGTTGAATAATTGGGGTCGATAGTATTATCAAAAAATATATATAGTGTTGTAAATCATTTTTGGTAAAAGACAAAATAGCGATGGTAATGGATTGGGTAATGTAAAATAAACTAATGCCGGCGTCACACGAGTCGGTCTATTGTGCGATCACATGAGCGATCGCACCCGCCCCCATCATTTGTGCGTCACGGGAAATTAGTTGCCCGTGGCGCACAAAGTCGTTAACCCCCGTCACACGCACTTACCTCCCGGACGACCTCGCTGTGGGCGGCAAACATCCTCTTCCTGAAGGGGGAGGGATGTTTGGCGTCACAGCGAAGTCACAAAGCCGCCGGCCAATAGAAGCAGAGGGGCGTAACATCCTGCCCATCTACTTCCTTCCGCATTGCTGGCAGGAGCCGCGGGACCCAGGTAAGCTGTGTTCGTCGTTCCCGGGGTGTCACACGGAGCGATGTGTGCTGCCACGGGAACGATGAACAACCGGAGCACAGACGGAGGAACGACATTATGAAAATGAACGACGTGTCAACGAGCAACGATAAGGTGAGTATTTTTGCTCGTTCACAGTCGTTCGGAGGTGTCACACGGTACGATATGTCATACGATGCCGGATGTGCGTCACTAATGGCGTAACCCCGCCGACATATCGCACGATATATCGTACCGTGTGACGCCGGGATTACACCCACACAATGGCTTAGAATGTAGGAGTCACTTGCAGCGGCAGAAGCATCACCACCGTCACCTGCAGTAGTAAGTACAGATCACAAATAGCAAATGTATTAGTGGAGAGGACGTGAAAGGTGTTATGGCATATGAGGAACATTGTTTATCTCAGTAAAAGCAGTATGATGCTTCCTCTGTCAGCGACACCATCAGTTTGAGTCAAGGTTTTGCAAAGAACAATCTGTCTAATCACAAAATGACTGAGGAATCAGTCGTTTTTGGACTGTTTTTTTTCATTAAAAAATGAAAACGCTGTCAGTTTGCTGTTTTTTTTTTTTTTAATGTGCTATGGGTTGCTGTTGGCTACCAGCTGTTTATTCAATTTTTATGGTGATGTCACTTTGAAATTACTATTGCTGACTTAGCATTAAAGCGTTTACAAGAGGTCCCATACTTTCCTAAGAACCCTTGCACACATCTTTCCAGATTTTGCAGTATTGTGATTTGTGGTGAATCGATTTGCTATGAAATAACCCCTTCACATATATATGTCCTTGGCCGTGTCTGTCCCTTTAATTCAGGTTTGCATTTTTCCCCCACATGTTTGCTGATCTGATCAGCAGAGATTTGTAGCAAACAGGCGCAGGTGGATCAGAGATCCACCTGCACCTGTTAACCCCTTAGACCATGCTGTTAAGCTGTGAAAGCGCAATCTAATGTGTTCCAGTGGGGATCGCAGTGTTCCCTGCCACCATCGACGGCCTGTGATGCGATCGCAGGGTGCTAATGGGTTGCCATGACAGCATGAGGTCAGATGATGACCCTTATCACTGTCACGATGTGCTTCCTGTGAATGGCGGCAGAGTGCTGATATTCACAGGAGATCAGCATTTCTGTTGATCAGACCAATGCTCTGTGGAATTGTGGGATTGCCCTTTAAATGTTTTCCCCACTTTCCAATACAATGTAGGGCAGAATAAATGGTGTCATTCAAAAGTACATCTCATCCCTCAAACAGCAAGCCCTTACATGGCTCTATGGATAAGAAAAAAGGTTATGGCTCTTAGAAGAAGGGGCGGAGAAAAACAAAAACAAAAAATTGGAAGGTGTTAAAAAAAAAATGTGCTGACGCATGCAAATTTGATTTTCACAAGATTTGATCACCTTTAGTCAATGTAAGGTATTTTTTTGTTTTCAACTAATTAAGTAGTTTAAACCTAAAATGTTAAGTAACTTTATAAATACTTTGTATTGCTGGTTTTCTACTGATAACTACTTATTTCATATTATTTTCACAATTTGTTTGCATAATTGCTTTTAAAATTCTCCTGGTCGTCCTTGAAATTAAAAAGCTTGGCTCTTTCTATACAGCAGCCATGTGAACCCCTATAAAGAACTGGTCTCTGGTGACAAGAAATTAGCTGAAATCTGAAATGAGCTTTATTCATTAATGCATATGAAAACACTATGTAACTCAAACATTTATAAAGCATTTAAACTATTTATAAAGTCACTCGCCCTTCTAATCATAGAAAATAATGCATAAAAGAGTCACTCCCCCCTTTTCACACCCCCCCCAACAAAAAAAAAAAAGCGTAAAACTCATTACATTGTTGAAAGACTTTAACATAATTCTAAGACTAGTTAAATACCGGTTGTTGTGTGAATACAAAATAGTTTATGAGAGAATTTTATATCCTACATATACCTGTGAACGGTCAGGTATTCTTAACACATGATGTCTTACAACAACGTTTTTATAAAAACTCACTTTTTCCTTTACTTACAGAATTTTATCAAAGGAATATAAAAGTTTAGATTTCAGGAACAGAAAGTTAGCAGTGGAAGTCAGGCACTGGTTTTCTTGGTGCACAAAGGTCCTTTTGGAAATGACGGAACATCAGCATTTTAATTTTAGTACAATAAGATAAAGAGTTCGCATTGAGACCTTAAGCCTTTTCTTGAAGGTTTCCTTGTCAAGCCTCCCCATTTCCCAAACATTCGTAGGCAACCAGGGCCGGATTCATACATTTTAGCATAGAATTTTGTGCCCCCTCTCTGTGGCACTGATGTCACTCACTGTTAAGGCCGCTTTACACGCTACGATTTATCTGACGATCTCGTTAGCGATGTGACACGCCCAGATCGCTGATACGAGTTGCCGAGGTCGCACATAGATCGTTTATTAGCGGTCACACGTACACATCTCCCCAACGACGTAACAGCGATCAGCGATATATTGTTTGACCAAGGTGGTCGTTTGGATTTTGTTCGTCGCTGGCAGGGTGTCAAACCAATATGTTTGCTGCATCCCAAACGATGAACAATATTTTGAAACTGAACGACGTGTCAACAATCAACGATTTTCAACTTATTTACGATAGTTCGGAGTCGCTTGTAGGTGTCACACGCAACAACGTCGCTAACGATGCCGGATGTGCGTCACGGAAACCGTGACCCCGACGACATATCGTTAGATAAATCGTAGCATGTAACGCCGCCTTAACTAAATTCCCCTCTTAAGACATCTTATGTCACAGCTAGAAGCCATGGCATAGGAAGAGATAGTAGATAGCCAGCGCTGCACTTACATCTCCCACTGTGTCTATTCCCTAGGATCCAGGATGTCTTCAGAGGATGCAAGGAACTGTAAAAAGTAACTGCTGCACTGCACCCTGAATGTATTTATTGTATATGGATGTAAATTTAAAAACCAACATTTTATATAGCCTGGTTGTTATTTCTTCTGTTTATATGCCCCCTGACTGCTATCTCTAGGCCATAGCAATTCATGGCCTTTTGAGAAATTTGGCCCTGTAGACAGCCCTGTTGGGTTTAGGTTGTGAACATTTTCTACTGTTACTTTCCATTTACTTAAAAGTAAATGTTTATAGTATATTGTGAAAGAAAAGCTTTTTGGTTGTACTAATGGTACCAGAAGTAATTTGAAGGAACTTTCTTACGAACTTTCTTTCAAACTTTCTTTCTTTCTTCCTTCCTTTCTCTCTCTTTCTTTCTTTCTTTCTTCTTAAATATTCCAATGAAGTATTTTCTCCTTTTTAGTTACATTTAGAGATGGACATACCTGTGGAAGTTTGGTTTAGGGCTTGGACTTCACTTTAATTCCAATGAGAGTCATTAACTGGGCAGTTCGGGTCACTGCCCACATGCAGCCTGCCATACACAGAACAGTTCTGGAAGAGGGTGGGTGGGGTTTTTCCATTTTTTGTGGTGGTTCACTCTACATCCAATAACATTATTGCCAGTGCTAGTCATTTAAACACTGCATGCAGCTCATACTGGGCCGAGCATCGAGCGTACCCGAGCAGAATGATGCTCACATGAGTGGTCTGCATACAGTACAGATCAAAAGTGTGGACACACCTTCTCAGTCAAAGAGTTTTCTTTATTTTCATGACTCTAAAAATTGTAGATTCACATTGAAGACATCATGACTATGAATGAAAACATGTGGAATGAAATACTTAAAATGTGAAACAACTGAAAATATGTATTCTAGGTTCTTCAAAGTAGCCACCTTTTGCTTTCATTACTGCTTTGCACACTCTTTGCATTCTCTTGCTGAGCTTCAAGAGGTAGTCACCATAAATGGTTTTTCAACAGTCTTGAAGGAATTCCCAGAGATTCTTAGCACTTGTTGGCCCTTTTGCTTCACGCTGCGGTCCAGCTCACCCCAAACCATCTCAATTGGGTTCAGGTCTGGTGACTGTGGAGGCCAGGTCATCTGGCGTAGCATCCCACCACTCTCCTTCTTAGTCAAATAGCCCTTACACAGCCTGGAGGTGTGTTTGGGGTCATTGTCCTGTTGAAAAATAAATGATGGTCCAACTAAACGCAAACCGGATGGAATAGCAAGCTGCTGCAAGATGCTGTGGTAGGCATGCTGGTTTAGTATGCCTTCAATTTTGAATAAATCCCCAACAGTGTCACCAGCAAAGCACCCCCACACCCTCACACCTCCTCCTCCATGCTTCACGGTGGGAACCAGCCATGTAGAGTCCATCCGTTCACCTTTTCTACAAAGACACGGTGGTTGGATCCAAAGATCTCAAATTCGGACTCATCAGACCAAAGCACAGATTTCGACTGGTCTAATGTGTATTCCTTGTGTTCTTTAGCCCAATGGGTCATACTGGTATGTAAACCATCAAGGTGTAATCACCTGTGGCTGCTGCGGCATCCGGAGGTGATTCCTGCACGTCAGCTGATTTGAACAAATCTCCGCCGTGGTAAACACGCACTCAGCCACCACCATCAGAAGTCACGTGATGTGATCACATGAAGCCGATGTTGCAAAAGTAGCACAGGGTCATGTGATGACTCCTGTAGCTATAGTTACATAGTTACATAGTTACATAGTTACTTAGGTTGAAAAAAGACCTAGGTCCATCTAGTTCAACCTTCCTATCATGACTCACTTCCTGCTGGCAGAATGCTGCCTGTAACAAGAGATGAGCATTTCTGGTGATCTCAACTGTGTAGCTGTGATCAACAGAAATGAATGAGCGATCAGACTGCTGATCCTTAAAGTCCCCTAGGGAGACTAGTAAAATAAAAAAAAGTAAAAAAAAAAGTTTTAAAAAATGAAAAACCTAAAAGTTCAAATCACTCCATTTTTGCCCCATTGAAAATAAAGGATTAAAAAATAATAAATATACACACATTTGGTATCACCGCGTTCAGAAACGCCTGATTTATCAAAATATAAAATCAATTAATCTGACTGGCAAACAGTGTAGCAGCAAAAAAATTCCAAACACCAAAATTACGTTTTTTGGTCACTGTAAATTTTGCGCAAAATACAATAACAGGCAATCAAAATGACACCTTTAAAAATGCGAGCTCGAGATACAAAAAATATGCCATCACTGAGCCATAGAGCTAGAAAAATGAGAATGCTACAGGTTGCAAACAATGGAGCAAAAAGTGCACCACTTATATTCGACAAACTTCAGAATTTTTTAAACTCCTTAGATAAAACTAAACATTTTTGGTGTCTATGAACTCGGACCAACCTGAGGCATCACACTGACACATCACTGTTACCATATAATGACAATGGTGAATAAAATATCCAAAAACAATCATGTAAATGCACTTTGTTTGCAATTTTTCCGCATTTGGATTTTTTTTGCCATTTTCCAGTACACTATATGGTAAAACATATGGTTTCATTTAAAAGTACAACTCGTCCCACAAAAAAACTAGCACTCATATGGCAACATTAGTGGAACAATAAAAGGTTAAGGCTCTCGGAAGAAGGGGAGCAAAAAAATGAAATTAAATCAGCCTGGGGTGAAGGAGTTAATAATGTTCGTGGAAGGTACTGTTTTTGTGGCTTTCATTACCTTCTAATAGAGATAATAAAATTTGCTGATGTTAGAATTTGCCTGATTTGTTTGAATTTTAATTTGTATCAAATACATTCAGTTCCAATTGAGCCAGATGGGAAGAGAATAAAAAATCTGTAATATTCAACATTCCTCAGTCTTCCCCATACCTCTTCTGCTCGCACGGGTTATTCACTTGGATTCTATATATTTTCCTTCTGTCTTCTACCTTCTATCATCTTCTCTTTCCAGGTATTCATTGCTGCTGTGTTTCACTAGGCTTCATACTGACTATGCCATTTTGCCGGAATTTGCACAAATGGAATCTTGAAAATTTTGGATTGTGGTGAATGTGTCACGTTCGTCTCCCAGCTTTTAGAGACCTGTGACAGCATTTCGCTGGAGCCTCTCATCGACACTACATTTAAATGGGTTTAATTCTCTTAGTACTGAAGTGGTTAAACGTCAGTTTTCCTCTTGCATCAGTTCCTAGCTGAGTGTCAGCTGCCCTCACTTTGTAGTCACGCCCTTTAGGTTTAAATAGGGGTGTATCCCAGCAATCCCTGCTGAAGATACAAAGTCATTTGGTCTCTAGCTGCCTTGGAGAAAGGTTCTGCTAAACAAGTCTTCTGCTCTCAGGCTTTATCTTTGTGTCTCTTCCCTAATTTGACTTACCTTTCCTAGTGTCTGATTAGTTTAGTGGTGAGGTCTAGTGTACCTCACCTGCCCTCCACTAGTCAGGGCACCTACAGTCAGGACCAGAAATATTTGGACAGTGACACAAGTTTTGTTATTTTAGCTGTTTACAAAAACATGTTCAGAAATACAATAATATATATAATATGGGCTGAAAGTGCACACTCCCAGCTGCAATATGAGAGTTTTCACATCCAAATCGGAGAAAGGGTTTAGGAATCATAGCTCTGTAATGCATAGCCTCCTCTTTTTCAAGGGACCAAAAGTAATTGGACAAGGGACTCTAAGGGCTGCAATTAACTCTGAAGGCGTCTCCCTCATTAACCTGTAATCAATGAAGTAGTTAAAAGGTCTGGGGTTGATTACAGGTGTGTGGTTTTGCATTTGGAAGCTGTTGCTGTGACCAGACAACATGCGGTCTAAGGAACTCTCAATTGAGGTGAAGCAGAACATCCTGAGGCTGTAAAAAAAGAAAAAATCCATCAGAGAGATAGCAGACATGCTTGGAGTAGCAAAATCAACAGTCGGGTACATTATGAGAAAAAAGGAATTGACTGGTGAGCTTGGGAACTCAAAAAGGCCTGGGCGTCCACGGATGACAACAGTGGTGGATGATCGCCGCATACTTTCTTTGGTGAAGAAGAACCCGTTCACAACATCAACTGAAGTCCAGAACACTCTCAGTGAAGTAGGTGTATCTGTCTCTAAGTCAACAGTAAAGAGAAGACTCCATGAAAGTAAATACAAAGGGTTCACATCTGGATGCAAACCATTCATCAATTCCAAAAATAGACAGGCCAGAGTAAATTTGCTGAAAAACACCTCATGAAGCCAGCTCAGTTCTGGAAAAGTATTCTATGGACAGATGAGACAAAGATGAACCTGTACCAGAATGATGGGAAGAAAAAAGTTTGGAGAAGAAAGGGAACGGCACATGATCCAAGGCACACCACATCCTCTGTAAAACATGGTGGAGGCAACGTGATGGCATGGGCATGCATGGCTTTCAATGGCACTGGGTCACTTGTGTTTATTGATGACATAACAGCAGACAAGAGTAGCCGGATGAATTCTGAAGTGTACCGGGATATACTTTCAGCCCAGATTCAGCCAAATGCTGCAAAGTTGATCGGACGGCGCTTCATAGTACAGATGGACAATGACCCCAAGCATACAGCCAAAGCTACCCAGAAGTTCATAAGTGCAAAAAAGTGGAACATTCTGCAATGGCCAAGTCAATCACCAGATCTTAACCCAATTGAGCATACATTTCACTTGCTCAAATCCAGACTTAAGACGGAAAGACCCACAAACAAGCAAGACCTGAAGGCTGCGGCTGTAAAGGCCTGGCAAAGCATTAAGAAGGAGGAAACCCAGCGTTTGGTGATGTCCATGGGTTCCAGACTTAAGGCAGTGATTGCCTCCAAAGGATTCGCAACAAAATATTGAAAATAAAAATATTTTGTTTGGGTTTGGTTTATTTGTCCAATTACTTTTGACCTCCTAAAATGTGGAGTGTTTGTAAAGAAATGTGCACAATTCCTACAATTTCTATCAGATATTTTTGTTCAAACCTTCAAATTAAACGTTACAATCTGCACTTGAATTCTGTTGTAGAGGTTTCATTTCAAATCCAATGTGGTGGCATACAGAGCCCAACTCGCGAAAATTGTGTCACTGTCCAAATATTTCTGGACCTAACTGTATAGGATCTTCTTAGCGTCCCAAGTACCTGTTCGGCAACAGTTGCGGAGACTGTATAGAGGCTGGCCTAGAGAGTAGAAGAGCTGCCGGAGAGGATAGGAGGTATACCAGTTCCCGGGCACCCTGCTGTTATTGTGTCCCCGGTGTCCCCTGCATTTGTTGCCTTTTGTTGCGCGTCAGACTCAAGCAGGTCTGAACACTCCTGCCATGCTCGTCTTACCTGGCAAGCATGACCAGCGTTGGACTGGCTACCGGAGGAATCTCCAGTAATGCCAGGCCTTGATTCAGGTACATGCATTGCACTCCGGAGCTCTCACCTGAGCTCCAGAGTGCAGACTAGACTATACCGCGAGCGCCAAGTGATTGATTCCTTGGCGCTTGCGGTTCAGTTCCTGACAGCTGCAGACAGGCCAGGCTGATCTCTGGAGTTCAGGTGAGAGCACCGGAGATCACCCCGGCCTGTCTGCAGCTGACATGAACTGAACCGCCAGCACCGGGGAATCAATCACTCGACACTCACAGTACAGTCTTGGCTGCACGCCGGAGCTCAGGTGAGAGCTCTGGAGTGCAGTGCAGGTACCTGAATCCAGGCCTGGCATTACTGGAGATTCCTCCAGTAGCCAGTCCGATGCTACGCGGGACAATATGATTCATTATTAATCAGTTCACTAATCTCTCATTTCTAAAAAAAGCAGATTGCAAAAATTGACAAACCATTTGTATTATTATCAATGTTAATATTTGCATTGTTTTAACAAAATTAATATTTTTTTTCAGCAATGTGAAAAGAACATCTGCAGTACAGACAAATGGAAATTTGACTTATGTAAAATTGACTGAGGGAAGTGATGGCAGCCTAAGCTTTCAACCCAGGTAGGAACCGAATACTTTTGCCCTTTTAGGTATAACTGCTTTGTATATAAATCCAAATATATTATGTTGAATAAAATACTCTTTAGCTTAGTGCTAAATAGTATTTTCTTGATATACTTTTACTTTGCTTTCAAAAAACTGAATCCTGCTGTGGCCATTTTGACCCTACATTTTTAATGCTTTTATGCTTTTTCTTTTGTTCTCTCCTTAAACAAGATGTCTTTAGATGTCGGTTCACCAAGTGTCCTCCTTTAAGAGATGTTCTATTATTGCATTATTAATGTAACTATTAAATGCATAGGTCATGTAGCAGTATGGGCACTCTGAAAGGATTGGATCTATTAACAAAAAATCAGCAAAATAGATTACTAATATATGTAGCTGTATCTAAAAATCCGGAACTCTATAGAAGCTATAAATGCTATTTTCTTCTGTATTTTCTTATTTTTTTCACATATCCCACATATTATTATTTTTTGCTGATTGCAGCTAATGAGACTAGTCATGCATTTTGCAATCCTCTATCTACCATAAAAACAAAACAGGCCATGCTAATATTACTGGACTTTCACTAAATGCAAATTTTACATTTTAAAATAGTACTTTAATAATTAACCCCATAACAACTGCGGGCAGTAATATTACGTCCTACCGGTCATAATGTTACAGCCCGCGGTCTGCCGCGATCGGCACACATCTCAGCTGATTTTTACAGCTGAGATGTGTGCCTGCTAGGCACGAGCAGAATCGTTATCTGCTTGTGCCATTTAACCCCTTAAATGGAGCTGTCAATATGTGGCAGCGCCATTATAATCGCGATCGCGGTAAACCTTTACTTACCGCCCGATACCGGAAGTCACGTGACGTGATCACGTGACTTCCGGTAGTTGTCATGGTAGCACAGGGTCATGTGATGACTCCTGTACATGCCATGAATTACTTTCAGTTTCACTCAGCCCGCAGCCCAGTGAAGCAGAAAGTGAGCGTATCTGCTGTTTACAGCTCTGTAGCTGTGATCAGCAGATAGGGCAGAGCGATCGGATTGTTGATCGCTTTAGCCCCCTAGGGGAACTAGTAAAATAAAAAAAAGTAAAAAAAAAAAGTTTTAAAAAATAAAAAAAAAAATATATGCACATTTGTTATCGCAGCGTTCAGAAACGCCCGATCTATCAAAATATAAAATCAATCTGATCAGCAAACGGCGTAGCAGCAAAAAAATTCCAAAAACCAAAATAACATTTTTTTGTCGCCACAATTTTTGCGCAAAATGCAATAACAGGCAATCAAAACGTAGCATCTGCGTAAAAATGGAACAGTTAAAAACGTCAGCAAAACAATAAGCCATAACTGAGCAATAGATCCTGAAAAATGAGAACACTACGGGTCACGGAATATGGCGTAAAATGTGCGCCACTTTTTTCGGACAAACTTCCGATGGTTTTTTTTAACCCCTTATATATAAGTAAACCTATACATGTTTAGTGTCTATGAACTCGCACTGACCTGAGGCATCACACCCACACATCAGTTTTACCATATAGGGAACACAATGAATAAAATATCTCAAAAACAATAGTGCTATCACACTTTTTTTGCAATTTTTTCTGCATTTGGAATTTTTTTTGCCTTTTTCTAGTATACTATATGGTAAAAAGTATGATTTCATTTAAAAGTACAGCTTGTTCCGCAAAAAATGAGCCCTCCCATGACCATATTGACTGAAAAATAAAAAAGTTATGTCTCTCAGAAGAAGAATGGCGAAAAAAAAACCAGAAAGCGAAAAATCGGCCGGTCGTGAAGGGGTTAAAGTTTACTGGCATGTACCCATTTTTCTGTTTTTCTGAGGCAGTGGGAAGATGAGTGGTCAATATTAGGAGTGGCTGGGAAGAAAGGTCATATATAGTACAGACCAAAAGTTTGGACACACCTTCTCATTCAAAGAGTTTTCTTTATTATCAGGAGTCTGAAAATTGTAGATTCACATTGAAGGCATCAAAACTATGAATTAAAACATGTGGAATGAAATACCTAAAAAACTGTGAAACAACTGAAAATATTTCTTATATTCTAAGTTCTTCAAAGTAGCCACCTTTTTGCTTTGATTACTGCTTTGCACACTCTTGGCATTCTCTTGATGAGCTTCAAGAGGTAGTCACCGGAAATGGTTTTCCAACAGTCTTGAAGGAGTTCCCAGAGCTGCTTAGCACTTGTTGGCCCTTTTGCCTTCACTCTGCGGTCCAGCTCACCCCAAAACATCTCGATTGGGTTCAGGTCTGGGGACTGTGGAGACCAGGCATCTGGCATAGCACCCCATCACTCTCCGTCTTAGTCAAATAGCCCTTACACAGCCTGGAGGTGTGTTTGGGGTCATTGTCCTGTTGAAAAATAAATGATGGTCCAACTAAACGCAAATTGGATGATATAGCACGCCGCTGCAAGATGCTGTGGTAGGCATGCTGGTTCTGTATACCTTCAATTTTGAATAAATCCCCAACAGTGTCACCAGCAAAGCACCCTCACACCATCACACCTCCTCCTCCTCCATGCTTCACGGTGGGAACCAGCCATGTAGAGTCCATCCGTTCCCCTGTTCTACAAAGACACGGTGGTTTGGACTCATCAGACCAAAACACAGATTTCCACTGATCTAATGTCCATTCCTTGTGTTCTTTAGCCCAAACAAGGCTCTTCTGTTTGTTGCTTTTCCTTAGCAGTGATTTCCTAGCAGCTATTTTACCATGGAGGCCTGCTGCACAAAGTCTCCTCTTAACAGTTGTTCTAGAGATGAGAAGGTGTGTCCAAACTTTTGGTCTGTACTGTATTTCCTTGTTGGGGAAGTCTAGAGGCACAATGCGCACAGCAGAACAGGGGTGCAACTATATATTTATTTTTATGGGATATTTTCTCTATGAAATTGTACCTATACACTCACCCTATTTTGCAGATTATAAAAGGCACTTTTTCCCAAAAAATGTTGAAAGTGGGGGGGGGTGTCTTATAGTCTGACTCTGACTGTACATGGCTGTGGCGATGGAAGGTGTCAGTGGAAGAGGTGCGTGTCACAGGAGGCAGGACTCAGCGCTGTGGCCAGCACACATGCTTGCTTATAAAGAAAATTAATATTCACTGCTCCCCTTGCCCATAATCCCTCTTGACTCTAAAGCTGCCGCTGAGAGGTGGTCAGGATTATGAGAGTGGGGAGCAGTAAATATTAATTTTCTTTAATAGTGGCACATGTAATTACCCAGCTACCAACATCCTGCAGCAGCTGGTCAATCAGGTGTGTCCACTATTAAAGAAAATGAATATTCACTGCTCCCCACATCCATAATCCTGGGCATGGGGAGCAGTGAATATTTCTGCAGCAGATGTCAATGTGTAACTGGGGGTCCATGACAGTGATGTCATGAGGCAGAGCACACTGAAGTTGCTTGCTGACATCAGAAGAGGACTGGTGATTATAAATTTATTTTTTTTATGTGTCTGGTGTGATGGGAAGAATATACACCAGGATGGGTCCAGGATGAGGGACATACAGTATATATCAGAATGGGCCCAGGATGAGGATCATATATACCAGGATAGACGCATGATGATACCAGGATGGGGGCATATATACTAGGATGAGGGCCATAAGTACTAGCATGAGAGCCTTATATACCAGTATAGGGCTATGATGGGGATCATATGTACAAGGAAGAGGGCCATATATCAGGATGGTGATCCAATATACCAGAATGGGGACTTGCATACCAAGATGGGCCCAGGATTGTGATCATATGTACCACGATGGGACTAAGATGGGGAACTAATATACCAGGATGGAGAACATATACACCAGGATGGAGGACACATATACCTAGAAGATGT